>NC_056743.1:1613551711-1613644211 GCF_019279795.1 Protopterus annectens | reverse complement strand
ACCGCAATCATACCATATAATTATGATAATTTTGAAGGGACCCATGCAAGGCATAAAGCATTTAGGAGCTGCATCTATCCATCAGTAGAAATGGGGGCAGTTCTGAGGTAAATTTTCTGTTTCCCATCCATATATCCTCATCATGCTTAGGGATGAACTTTGTTTTATGTGGATGGGGAGCCTGGTCCAGAGCAGTGGAACAAGTGTGATGAGGGCACATATCAGTATCATGTAATGGAAGACTATCCCAGTTTTTCTTAACTCTGTCACTTGTTACTACTTAATTATCTACTTACATACAGTATGTTGCACTTTTACACATACTACTTTGTACAAGGATAGTTTACTGTATGCTAATTGCTACAAAGCCTAGAAGTGCTGCTCATTTTTCCAGCGTATGAACATTTATTGGTCAAAGCTCTCTGAAGTGGTACAATGCAAGTGCACTGGCCATAACAGAGTGCATAGCGCAAACTAAAAAAAGCAAAAACACCACAAAACTGAAAAAAGGCAGGAGATGTAGTGATTTCAAAATACACAGCAGATAGTTGTATACAAATTCAGTAATGACATTCAATTAAACAATTATGTGTTTTAAAGAAACACCATGCCAAAATCACCCATAGAAATACCTAAACAATACAGTATATAAAAAAGCATTCAAATATTTAAGTTAATTTCCAAATTTAAGCCCCTAGGGGAAAATGTACCAAAATTCAAAATAAATCTATTTTCTAAATTTGACAATTTCAAAGTAAAACTCCCTCTCCCTTCAAATGAGGGCCTGGCTAATACACTGAAGAATAAAGACTCCTCTAAACCCCCATGAATACTGTGAAAATGTTCAGCAACAGGACTATCTAACCTACGACTCCTAATATCCCCCAAATGTTCAAGAACACGAGTTTTAATCATACGTTTAATTTGACCAACATACCACTTGATAGGAGAACACCCACATCCCAGAATGTAAACAACCCCACAGGACTGACAATCAAATATGTCTTTAACTACAACTTTGGCACCATTAATCCTTGTCCTGAAATGTTCTTGACCCTCATACAAACGTTACATTTGCCGCACTTAAACATTCATATTTGTGCTTTAGGTACTCTTTTTTTCTTTGTGTTAAGTAAATCTTTTAAATTAGAATACCTCCCATAAGAGAAAGTAACCTTTTGTGGAAATAACTTAGCCAACTCATCACTGGCATGAACAATGGGCCACAAATTATTAACCACATTTTTTAATTGGGCACAGAAAGAATATTTTGTTACAAAAAAAAACCTTTCTTTATCCTCCTTTCCTTCTGCAGACAAAGATCTTATATTATTATTCCCAAAATTGTTTTTCGGAGACCTAACACCAGATAACACCTTGCTTTTAGCTTGCTCTAAATTAGTTTCAGAGTAACCAGGATTTAACAATCTCTGTTTAACCAGAGAAAACTCTTTCTGAAATAAATGTTTATCTGATGTGTTACAGTTTCATGACCTACAGATCAGGTTTCTTTTTTTGCCATTTTCTGCAGTATAGTTCCTGACTATAGTCATGTTGCTGGTATTTGACACATTGCTATTTTTAAAGTAGTGTCTGCCAGTCTGTAACTTGGAGAGTGAGTTTCCCTGTTTGTCAGTTTCTGCATTATAATCACTGACCAGTCACACTGCTGAAGGGGTGTGAGTTTACTTCAGACTTGCCTTTGTGTTACTTTTTTAATGGAGAAACCTAATCTAAAGGTTATGGACTAAGATCCACTACCTTAACAAACAGTAACAGGTATTAAATACAAGCAGTACGTCTGAAATGCATCTATATTCCTGCAACCAAGAGAAGCACATCACTGGATGCACATTTGGAAATAGAGAAAGGAAATCAAACTCAGTCACTGCAATAAGCCACAACAAAAATGTATACCCTCCTACAAGACAGAGCTCCTTAATCTCTACCATCCTAGACACAGGAAGTCATAACGTGAGCTGGACAATGCCCAGCACTGCTCCTATGAAGGGAGCCATGCCATTTTTATTGAAAATGACATTTAGGGAACATCTCAATCAATCCTGCTTTTCCACATTTTCTAGTGCTGATGTGACTCTATGACAAGTGTTTCTGGAGGGGAATGTCCCCCCTCAAATCATCCATGTGGGAGGTTTCACTGTCCCTCTTTAGATAAATGCAACCAACACTATGTCACGTTAACTCTGGGAAAAGGAAGAAGTTTTGATCAACCAGAACTGTTACTAAAGCTGTTTGTCAACACAATGGCATGCTCATGGTTTAATTTATCCAAGTCTTTTTGATTTCTAATACCATGACAGGAATGGATCCAGTCCTATGTCAAAGTATGATTAAAGTTCATGAAAATGTCAGTCAAAAGTGCTCTTCCCAGCACCCCCAATGTGCCTAGAACTGACCCTTCTGCAATCCATACGGCGTTATATGTATCGGTAATGTATCTAAATACAACTGTATATTATTTTTTATGACACCCATTAGTCCTACTAGTATTGGAACCATCTGGCTATCCTTCCACATTGCCCTCATTTCTGCCTGCAAATCCTGGTACTTTATGACTCTGTCTCTCTCTGTACATAAGACACTGTAATCACTGGGCGTAGCAATTTCAAGGATCAATGCTACTTTTGTCTTCTTTTCATGGGCTACTATGGTTTTCTCACAGCTATTTTTTAAACTGTTGGTAATCGGTGATCCCATGTGATATAAACTTTATCATTCTCTATAATGCTCTGTGGCTCATGTTTCCAATGCTTCCCAACTAATTCAATATTTTAATGTTTGCAAAATCCCCAATGCAGCAGTTTTGCCACATTATTACATCTTTCTGTATACAGGCTTCTGCTCTTAGTGTATCACACCTGACAACAAGATGTGTGACTGTTTCCAATTCTGTTTTACAAAACCTGCATTTGTCTGTTCTCCCCACATGTTCAATAGATTTTGTAAACCAGTGTGTACACCAGGGGCGGCTCGTGCTATAGGACTGCAGGACTGCAGCCCCCCGTCCTGCAGTCCCCCACCTGTACAATAAACTTGAAAAAAATAATTAAAAAAAAAAAAAATTCATAGACTCCACGCATGCGTGCATGGTTCCTAAGAACTCCATGCACGCATGCGTGCTCATTCCAGAGCTCCAGACTGCTCTGTTAGGCAGTCCGGATAGGAAAGGCAGGAAACTCCACCCTTCCAGCCCAGAGGTTTGTGTGATGATGACCGCACAGACCGAAAGGTCACCGGACTGCATCGCCCGCAGGAAAGAGGCTCCAGCCTACTACTCTCATGGGACTAGCCATCTCTCGCGGGAGACCCATGCGCGGGCAGCAGTTTTGTGGAGAGAGACCCATGCTGCAGAGGATCGGTGGCCGTTTTGTGGAGGGAGACCCATGCTGCAGAGGATCGGCAGCCGTTTTGTGGAGGGAGACCCATGCTGCAGAGGATCAGCGGCCGTTTTGTGGACTTAGCTGCAGAGGATCGGTGGCCGTTTTGTGGAGGACAGGTAGTGGATTCACTGTGTGTGTGTGTGTGTGTGTGTGTGTGTGTGTGTGTGTGTGTGTGTGTGTGTTTGGGGGGGATGTTTGTGTATTTGTGCATTTAGTTTCTGTGCCTGTGTTGTGTAGTAGTACTGCTAGGGAAAGGTTTTTTGGATGGTAATATGCAGGGTTGAAGTTAATGTCAGGGCTAGTAATAGGATTAGGACCAGCACACAAGAGTAAGGTGATGCAGGGACGACAGGTCAGTACTGTTTCTAAGGAATACTAATGAATGAAATCTTTACAGAGGAGTACTAGAAATATTATTTGTTAGAAGCAGCATCAGCACTTTTCCTTTAAGTCGGTTTCTGTTTGAAGTGTTTTTGTTGTTTATTTATTTTTTCAAACAAACTGATTTCAGATGACCATAGAATTATTAAAACTGCAGTTATGACGTTTGGAATTATATAATATGAAAATATGTTATGTATACAGTTAATGTTTGTTTGGTTAATCTTAGATCCAAGATATTAGCGAATGGAAAAATAAGGATGCACCTTTGAACAAACTAGGAAAAACTATGAGCGCAAATAGCAGAGATCAAGCAGAATATCTGGAACCCAAGCTTTCAGTACTTGTTAGGGTATACAGCTTTGCTTACTTTCTAAAACTGTCAGGAGCAATTACCTTATAGTGGTTAATGATATCATTATTGATGTCTGTCAAAATATTACTTCTTATGTATTTAACACGAGTATGAAGGCGCATACAAGTGCATTTTCAGAAGATTTTTATTTGTTTTCTAGAAAATATTTGTATCAAAACTACATCTAATAGTATTATAACAAAACATAATATTTATAATGGGAGATCAAATAATGAAAATGAAGAATAGGTGCCCTTTGTTCTTCTGTGTGGTGCCAGTCATTTATATATTTTTAAAATATGTGGATTCTTGGAATGACTATAACCTTTTATTTAATTGGATCTGGTCTGTTAACTGAATGAAATATTGCATGTTTGACAGCAATGGGTGGTAAAACGAGCAGACAAATATTAGTAAAAAAAAAACATTAGCAATGACTCAATCAAATCCTATAACGTTATTATCTGTGAGCTGATAAAACAATGCTGTAGACCACTAGTTTTGAATCTTTGGACTCTTCTACCTTACATGTATCCGATTACTTAGCCGAGCACAGTAGTGCCAGCATTCTGAAGTTGGGTTAAATTTACATGCCGCAAATGGGTTACCATTGAGTTTGACTCCCAAAGGAATTGTAGCCCACATGACAAAATTTTGCATTGGAGCCAACAAATGGAGCAATCTGGGGATCTAACAGTGGGGCAGATATTATTAAAGTATAAGCAAATAAGCTGATATACTCATGGAAGTATACATAGAACTAACCTAGTGCAAACATTCAGTCTGGGTCATGAATTTTTAAGTCTAAAACTTCTTTGATTTATTCTTAAAATAAACATAGCACTCTGCAATAGATAGATTCCCTTTAAAAAGTCATATTTATGTCAAGCTAAAGGACCCTCTTGTTGATGATGCAGCGCCAATACACGTGATTCAAAAATTTAAACCAATTCCTTCTTTCCAAAGGATAGTTTAAGATATTTAGATTCAGTTTATGATTTAACTATCTTCATATATTACAATCTGACCTAATTCGAATGGTGTACAGATGCAGATACTATTTAACATCTTTAACTCTTGATTACATGATATTTCCAAGTTTAAATAAATTATGACACCAGCCTGGCAAACTATTTCAGTAAGCATAGAATACCCACAAAATCCTCTTCTTCAATAAACTAATAAATCAGAAAAAAAAATAAAACTTGAAAATAGTACAATGTCTGCTATACTTGGTGGATGCAAGGCATAGAGGGATTCCCATGTAATGAGAGGTACTAAATTCTTAATATTTTCAAATATGTTGTGGGGCCATTAGTTGTTCTTCCATTTCTGTCACTAAATACAAATTAAGTTACACATTTTCTTTCTTTTTTTTTTTTATCTGACCTCTAAATGAGCTTAGAAAAAAACACACGAAGAGAGATTTTTGTCACATAATTTTCATAAACAGACCAAAAGGCTGCCTTTTGAAATTGGTTTCAGAGGGCAGATCCTGACTGAAATTCAAGCTTGGTTAAAGATCAGTGTTTTTTGTTTAATATTTACTTGACATATATGATTTTTGCAAGCCAAATACACAAACGTTTGTATGACTTCTCCATTAATCCCTGATTTTGTATTCTCTAGATGGTAAAAAATATCAAGTCAGGAGTGCTAATCCAAGAGTACAAAGCCCACTTTCATTTATTCAGCTGCAAATTTTAACAGAGGCACTTCTGATGGTTGAGAAAAGTGACGGTGCTCTTGGAGTCCTGAAAATCTCAGGTTATATTGCCTAGATTTCTTTCTGTGTTCAGTATTTTGAGTTCAGTGTTTTGAATAGCCATTTTAGGTATTTTAAAATATTAAATATTAATATTAATATTAAACTTTAAACAAAATTGTTGCATGTCATGTTGCAGTCTGTATAATGTTTGAGAACAGGAATGCCTCCGTGACACCATAGTTTAGAGCTGCTTGTATTTTTCGGAATTAACCAATATTAAATTAGCAATATCCAAAGTTATGCCTTGTAGCAAACATGCATTTTGGGAAATTTCCTCCAATTTATTCATAATGCAAATTGCCAAGTGCTAAATTATTATAAAGTCCTTAGTTTTGTACAGGGGTGGCTCATGCTATAGGACTGCAGCCCCCCACCTGTACAATAAACTTTCATGGACTCCACACATGCGTGCATGGTTCCTGAGAACTCCATGCACGCATGCGTGCTCATTCGAGCTCCAGATTGCTCTGTTAGGCAGTCTGGATAGGAAAGGCAGAAAACTCCACCCTTCCAGCCCAGAGGTCTGTGCGGTGATGACCGCACAGACCAAAAGGTCACCGGACTGCACCGCCCACAGGAAAGAGGCTCCAGCCTAGGAAAGGCAGGAAACCCCAACCTTCCAGCCCAGAGGTCTGTGCGGTGATGACTGCACAGACCAAAAGGTCACCGGACTGCACTGCCCACAGGAAAGAGGCTCCAGCCTAGGAAAGGCAGGAAACTCCACCCTTCCAGCCCAGAGGTCTGTGCGGTGATGACCGCACAGACCAAAAGGTCACTGGACTGCACCGGCCACAGCCTACTCTCATGGACTAGCCATCTCACACGGGAGACCCATGCATGGGCAGCCGTTTTGTGGAGGGAGACCCATGCTGCAGTGTGTGTGTGTGTGTGTGTGTATAATGCCCCAGGTGCTACATGGTGGTGGGTAGAGAGTAAGGATTGAACCCTGTTCCTTGAGCCTAGGTGGCAGGAGCCTGAATTCCCTACCCACCACCATTTGTAAAAACATTGCACATTTTTCCCTCATACTTGTTCTATTCTTCATAAAATCTGTGGTTTCTGTATTTGTGTCCTTGCAAAGCTGCTATTGCATTGGTGCAGTGTTAGCATTGTTGTCTGACAGCTACAGGTTCTCTGGTTTGATTCTTGGCTGGGGTGCCTTACCTTTTCTGTGGAGTCTGTATGCCCTCCCTGTGTTTGTTTCCTCAAGTGTCCTCCCATCTTACAAAGACATGTGTCTGTCTGGAGTGTTTCTCCCTGGGCCTCTGCTAAAAATTAGCTTTTGTTCCAAGTCAGACTTTCCTGGTTAATAAATATTTAAAATGACACGCATTTGAATATCAGACTTCATATTCTTCAGAAAGTGCATGGTAACGCAAACACTTTTATTCTAGCAATTTTCTAAGTGTATAAGATGGATATTTGAAATTTGTCCCTATTTTTGGGATTGTATTCCCCCGTTATTGGCTTCATCCAGATTTTTTGTGCTAAGGTTGAGAGCTATGGTAAGAACTGAATTCACTGAAAGTTTGGGGGCTGTATTCACCCATTATTGGCTTTGTTCAGGTGTTTTGTGCAAAGAGATTTTCAGCTGTGCTATGGTGAGAACTGAATTCACTAAATGGTAGCCATTTAAATTTCCGTCTTCCTCTTTCACAAAACAGCTGATTTGGCATAGAGGTATGTTGCTCTGACTGTTTTGCACAGGGTCCTGGGTTTAAGGCTTGGCAATGAAATGTATGGTGATAACACAGCATTTTATTCTAGCAACTTTCCAACATTATACAAGAAATGTTTAAAATGTGTCCCTGGTTTTTGGGCTTTTGCCCCCCCACAATAAACTTTGGCTTTTTCCAGATTTCTTTGTGCTGCAAAGTTCAGAGATACAGCTGAGTGAGTAGATTTTACAAGAAGCTGAGATCTGCAGGGGAGCAAAAATTTAGTGCTGCTTATGCTGAGTCTGCTTGCCTTGTTAATAGCACAACAGGTAGTATACTTGCTTTTGATGCAGAAGGCTGTGGGTTCTACTCCCACAGTAGATAGATGCATTGCTGATACTGTACTTTGCAAAGGGGGTGGATGCTGCACTCCTTTTTGGTGAAGATACCTAGTAACTTTGAACCTGTTATCAGTTTGTCATCCATTCCCTATTGCAATATTGCTAGCTTATCATTTTTTTAGTGTAAGATAGGCAATTTATTCCTCAAGGGTAACAGGCACTTTATTTGTAGATGAAACAACAAAATACAAAGTTGTTTGCTAGCAGGAGCAGCCTCTTCATTAGTTACAGATCTCTTTAATGTGGAATTATTTAGATGACTTTTACTTCAGAGATTGTGCATATGTACTGATACTGGTGGACTGTAGAAGTCTGAGTAGACTTTTATGATGGAAATGTTCTAAATTGGGCAGTTTTGTCATTACTGGTGCATGCATTTTGTTTCATTGTTTACTGGGAAAATTTCAAAACAAATTTAAAACACCCTCTAAAACTACTGTATTGTACAAGGAATATAATTTAATATAATCAGGAAGGTGTATGAAAGAGCATGTGTATGTTTCGTGTGCAAGGGGCCTGTAATTTGAAAACAGTCCAAACCCAAAGTTAATCTGCCACTGGCAAAATGTATTTTCTTTGAATGTGGGTTTCAATGCTGTTTCAGTGAATGTGAGTTTTCAAGGGTAGAGAAGTTTTAATGCTAAGTCTGCTTTCATTGTGAGACTGCTTTGCTTTGTTTAGCAGATATGATATCTATTAGTGTTTGCGCTGTAAAATGCAAAATAAAACTTTCAAATGAAGTCCAAATCATCGCAGAAGTAAAGCAGTATGCACATTAGTGTTTATGGTTTTTGTTTTTTGGCTTTTCCGGTTAGTGTTTATGGTAAATGGGGTGAAATAGTCAAGTAATGGTTCATTGGAATGGCTGTAGGGGGGAAGCTCCATTTGACTATGATTTTGTGAGGGGGGGGGCAGCAAACTCAGACAGCCCCGGCTGAACTATACCTCTCAACTGTCCAGATTTTTGCAGAATTAAGAGATTTTTGCTTCTTATTTTTGGTTTGTTCCTCATAAAATGTGTGGTTTTCTATCAAATCATTTAGGAATGAAGTCACTAAATAATGACAGACGCTGAGCTTCAGACTTCATAACCTTCAGGAAAAATGCATGCTAAAGCAAGACCTGTTATTCTATCAACTGTCTCAGTTTATAAAAGAGCAATTTTTAATACTGTTTATATGTTCCCCCAATATATTTGGCCTTGTCCAGATTTCCTGCATTAACAGGTTGAGAGGTACGTGCAAATAAATTGCTTTATAGAATTAGGCGTATCCAAACCTCTCAACTGTACCCGATTTTGGCTCAAAATGTTGCTCTTCCCCTAATAATCTCTCCACAAAATGGCAATTTTGGAAGAAAACATGGAGGGTTTACAATTAATAAATAACTGTAATAATCAGTTATAGATTGCTTTTATTTCAGAAATGCATGCAGATTCTTTTATTTTGTCAGCTGCTCAAGTTAGCAGTACTAATATTAAAAAGTGCCCCTTCTTTGCAGGTTCCCAGCTGTGCTGTGTGGTTATTTTATATTTTTGAATCACATTTTTGGTCCATTTTTCATAAAATTGTGTTTTTTTGGCAAATTAGTGGCAAATCATTAAAGACTGAAGTTAGAAAATAATGACAGACATTTCAGTTTCAGATTTCGTACCCTTCAGAAAATTCATACTAATGCAAGAGCTACTATTCTGTTATCTTTCTAAGTTTATAAGAGCAATATTTAAAAATTGTCCTTATTTTTGGGCCTTTGTCCCACTTCTATGTATGGCTTTGTCCAGATTTCTTGCTCTGAGGTTGATAGGTATGACAAATGTGTCAGGGCCATCGCAGTCAGCCAGAGACATTTCAAATTGTGACATACTTGTTGCACCCCACTCCCCTATGTAGTGACTCTGGATGTATCCAAGCAAGGCAAGGAACAGCTATGCAGTGTAAATGTGCAGACTATCCCCCCATCCAAGGTAGACACAAGTACTACAATGGCTTTTCATCTGTCCTTGATTTTGTAGAATGTTCTCATTTCTGTCATATTTCTATACTGTTGATTTATGCTTATTATTCAGAAAGTGCCTGTTGCTCTGTGTTTAAGTAGCAATGCTTTAATGACCATCTGGTAAGCTTGTCTGAGATTGTAAGATGCAAGTACGTTTTAATAAGCATACTGTTAACGAATTGCCAACATTGAAAGCCTTTCTGTTGTTGCCATGCAGAGAGTACTTACATAACTAGATAACATATAAGCCTTGGTTATTGAAATGCATATGACAGTATTTGTAATAAAGGACAGGATTACATTATTTTAAGAGCTCATTACAGGCTTTACCTGCAAACTAAACAGAATGCCAATCTATCATGTGTGGTCCATATCCTGTGCAGTAATCCTTTAAGCAATGTATGTTGAGCTTGTTTCCTGTTTGCTTTTCATTTTTTTACTTTGATCATGTTTTCCCCATGAAACAAGTAGATAGTTGTTGTCAGGCAGCAGGTCTTTTTTGGATAAGAAACATTTTTACAAGTGGGGATATCACAGAGATTGCTACTTTCAGCATGTTACTTGGTATTTTAATAAAGCTGAATATAAATTATAATTAGAACCGCAGTGCAAGGAGAAGTGGTTTGAGTTGAGTGCTGCTTGTTTTTTATACTTGATTTTAACTGGCATTCCAGTAATGTATTTAAAAAGTAATTTATTTGTTCATGCCTCACAACCTTTTTGTTTCCATCTAGATATTAAGTAAGCTGCCATGCAGCCAATGGATTGAAATATTGTTTTTCTTCTACACTTTCCTTTTTTCTTGATTGGACTCTCATAATGATGGTTTGGCACCCAGGGCAGTGTATTTAATTAAAGTTACAGTTTTTGTGGTTTTGATCATAGCTCCTCCCCTTTCTAGTTGGCCACACCCATTCCCATTGACCCCACCCATTCAGCTGTCTCCTGCAGCCCCCTTTTGATTTGAAGTTACCAGCCGCCACTGGTGTACACAGTCCACTATCCTGGGCCACCAATATTACCCGTTCATCTTTTGGTTTAAATTCCTATCTGCTTAACCATTGCTGTTTCAGATCATGATCAACATGAGGTTGTTCCAGGCGTTTTCCATACTTGCAACTACATCAATGCTTTTCCACATTTCTTGCCTTCTCATCTTATCCTTCTCCTTATATTCTTTTCTGTTTTTTTTTTTTTTGGCACATTCAGTTACTGCCTGATTTTTGTCAACTTCTGGTCTAATTTCCATTCTCACTTGGCACCAATATGCTTGTTCTCCTTATGTTTTAAAGCTTCTACAATGTTCAGATCGGATACAGACTGTACATATTTTAGCAAATTAGGATATATCATTAATTTTGTGTATTCATACTCTATATTTTTAAGTCATATACAATATCGTTGTACAAACACCTATTCTTCTGAATCCAAACCATGTTTACACAAAATAATATCCACTGACAATACAGTAGCATCATTTACACAGTCAACCCAGTAAACAAAATTATTTCCCAATTTGTCATTTTTTCAGCGCTCTAATCTTCAATAAAACCTGGGATAAAGGAAACAGAGATATAGAACATTTTCCATTGTTCTTTAAAATGGATTATTTACATATAAAACTTTGAATTTTTTTAGAACTGAGAAAACATAATATCTTGTTAGAAATAAGATTTAATGATTGGTTGATTTATTTTTTAATATACATACTTTCATGTATTTTCCCATTTTGTTGTTTACGGATCATCTATTAACTGACCTCTGTTTAACTTTAAACACAGAAACCAGTTGGGTGAGCTTCTTAGAAATTCTTTCCAAATGTTTCATGCCAGAAATAGATCTGAAATGTGCAAGAAATGGAGACTGATGGAATACCTAACCACACACGCACACACACCACTGACAGAATGCCAAACAGAGGGCAAACAGAATGTGCCCACATACATGCAAACTTGAACCCCCCCCCCAAAAAAAAACAGAAAGAAAAACACTTTAGATGTCAGAAGAAAGATTTGCTGCAGTGTTGCACCAACTGCAGACAGCCATTAAAAGCAAATCCAGACTTATAAGGTTAAATAAGCACCTACTCAAGAGGACATTATGTTGTACATTACAGCTCTTTTTAGCAGGACATCCACTCTGCCAAGCCAACCACTTTCACGTGAAACTTGACATTTTTTAAACCGTAACAGTGATTGGTACAGCCCTTCTCTCACCTCTCAGACCAAATTTAGCTGTAATAAATGCAATACTTAAGCAATAACCCATGCCTGGGTGTGGGTAATGCTGGATTTATCCACGGTTGGTGTGGTTTGGTCACGAGGGCAAAGCCCGAGTGACCAAAGACAACCATGGGTAAATCCAGCATTACCCACACCCAGAAGTGGGTTACTGCTATTATACAATGACATTATTTAAGAAAATAAATGCATACTTTTCTTAAATAATGTCCTTGTATAACGGCACCATGCTGTCCTTCCGCCACTGGACAGCTCTGCTTTGCCATTGCTGATGTACTGCGCATGTGTTTGGAACTTGCGTTCCCACTCATACTCAGTACATCAGTGCTCGGGAAAGTAAGCAATGAAGAAAAGAAGATCTCCGTTGCTACGCTTTTTTTTTTTTTTTTAAACCATTAAAATTAAAGAATATATCAATGGAAAAAAGTTCTTGCAACTGGACCTTTTTCCGTTGTATATTCTCAACAGGCATGCTGGTTGGGCTGGCCAATCAGTGTGCTCGTTTTACGATGTTACCAGTCAGTCATTGTATAATACTAAATAAACAACGTTTAGCTTGTGCATATATTTTATGCTTAAACATTTCAAAACAGAGATGGTTTTGTGGCATACTGTGCTGTACATGTGGGCACTAATAATCATGGTTACAGAGTGACTTATAAGAGTGCTGGTGGCAGTCAATTTTCATAAATACATGTACGTGTGTGTGTGTGTGTGTCTGTACGTCTTATACATATGTAATAAGTTGACTATGACTGGAGACCCATAAGTAAGCCTCTATGCAGTACATGTAGGGCTATGATTTTGTTCCTCTATCAGGCAAAATATAAACTAGAGCGAAACCAGATCATAACAGTGCTTAGGGGCATTTAACAAAAGTTTATTATGCATCCCAAGTACTGTTACAACTAGATATCACCAGATTTTAGTCAGTCAGTAATACCACTCAGAGTGTCATACTTCACATTGTTCAGAAAATGCATTTTGATGAAAACACTTTGTCCTAGTAACTTTTTAAGTGAATTAGAGCAATATTTAAAACCTATCCCCAATTTTGATCCTTTTCCCCCTATTATTTTTGTACTTGTCCAGAATTCTTAAGCAAAGAACATGACAGTTATAGTGCTCTCTGTTTGAAAGCTTTAAGTGCCTTACTGGATTTGAAAACCAGTAAAACACTTGCGCTTCTACACTTCCTGTATTTTTGTTTCTGTAACTAGCAGTTCATGAAGTAGATAAAGCTACATTCTTTACAAGAAATTATGATTGGGTCTCCCAGCCATAACAATTATTATGTACTCTTCACTCTATACGGTGAATTTCTTGGCATCAGTATCTCAAACACATAATAAGTGGGCTATGATCAAAACACTGATCATAATCCCCTCTGTTACACATGCTTTCCAGGCTATTAATTACTATGTTAGCAATCTGAAAAATGTGCCACTTCTACAGCTTCTTCATGAAACAAGGTTTGTAACTACCATTAAGCCATTTCTCATATCCACAAGACATTATTTACTTTTGAAAAGTAAAAATATCAGTACATTTAAGAATAACATAATGACTTGTTCCTGTATTCTTAAATATATAATTAAAATAAGGGGACCACCAAGAAAATAAGATGATCCAAGCATTTACATAATTTAGTCCTGTGATACTGTATTGTGTATTACTACTAGCAGAATCTTGGTTTCAATGAGTTTGGCTATGATCTTGTTTATTTTTCTTACATTCTTTCACTGCTTTGTCATCACTCCTGTTGCTCTGTCAATATTCCAGTCTTTTTTTATTTCCTTTTCTGTTTAATTTTCTAAAGGTAATTCCTTGGTGAATCATAACGGAAAAAAGAAAACATAAAATGCTGGAAAGTAAATTGCTTTTTACAGAACTAGTGCTAAACTGGCAGCTAGAACAAAGTTTAGATGTGTAAGAATACAGTACAGTTGTCTAATATGTCTATGTATTAAGAATATTCTATATTTTTAATACAGAGTAGGTTCATAGGTTCACAGGTGATTACTAGGTTAACAACCCCACGGGGTCTTTTTAAGCCCAGTCATGCAAGTTTATGGCAAGATTGAAACTCTTACAATGTATCATCTCCCTTATGATTCCTTACCCAGAAACAGTAATCACCTAAAATCTGATTTATAACCCAAATGTATTCACACGTGTTGGCTTTCCTACTAAACTGACATCTGGGGAAGACTTTGACATGGATCAAGGAAACTGTCATGGTAACAAGACAAGGAGTTCCTGTGCAAGAATCACTGAAGGAATACAAGATCAGCCACTTCCTTCCAGGATGTCAAGAAGGAATGAAAGACATTTTTATGTTTTATTTAATGGAGAAGGTTAAACTTTTATTTAAATGTTTATTTTTCGCAGGAGAACTTTCTTGCCAAAGCTGGTCAGTTTCCAGTGAAAAATCCTGTTAAAACTAGCAGAATGTCTTTAAGATTAACTCCACATCAAAGCAAGCCACTGCTCATTTTTGAAGTGTCAGATAAATGTTTATAGCTGCCTTTGTTTAACTTTGCTTAACATAAATGCTTTGTATGCTTTAGAAGTATGGCACTCCAAAAACTAACAGGGAAAAAAGAAGTAAAAGATCAACTATATTTTCAGGGGAAATCTATCATGTTACTCTCCTTTTAAAGTTTTCTAAAGAAAAAAAAAATAAAAGTAGAAAAGTTATAAGACATTTCTACAACTTATTTATGCAAATTATAAATATGACTAGCTATTGTTTGCAGTAGAGCACACTGTCACTCTCCTGAATTACAAATCATAACACTTTAAAATTAGCGACAGATAACTGTATTAAAAATGTATGTATAATCCCAACATGCATAATCATTTGTACTTCGGTGGGATGAAGAGCCTTCTTCTCCTCTGCCTTCAGCTCCCATCAGATGTTACTCATGCCTCATGATAAAATCACGTGACTTGCTAAATGTTGCAACATACCCTTAGGTTAGGACTGTTATCCTGAGGCACTACTTAGTAAGTTTCAAGATAAGTATTACAGAGAGCACCAAATACTTAATCCCCTTCACTGAAAGATGATGGCATGTACAATGTTAATTTATGATCCCTAAAGAAAACTACCAGTGCACAGGCAATTATCCAGCTTCTATCAGCAGTGACGCATGCAATGGTTACTACACTGCCCCCCGTCCCTCGCTTATCAGGCAAGCCATCCTATGACATATGTATTTCTAAAGTTTCAGCACGGATCACTCTAATGTAGATTTGTTATTCATAAAGGCTTCATTTATTTATTTATTTGACATTTGTTTACCAGTAAAGTCTGACTGGTCCAGAAAGTGTCCATTTTCAGAGGAACCCTGGACAGAAAAGCTCCACAATCATAGTATTTCAAAAATCAAGTACAGGTATTTTCAATCACAAAGTATCATGTTACGTTATAAAAAATCAAGTACAAATATTTTAAATCACAAAGTATCATGTTACACTACAAAACACACAAGTGAAAAAACGTAATGAAAAAAACATAGAACATATGATCTGATGTTGTCATTCTTCATGTAATCCTAGACTGTGGGTTCAGTTCTGATCCTCGGAACTGACTCAGCCGTTTACTTTAGCTTGCGCCTTCCAAACTCACCAGTTAGGCTCTACCCATAATGCTCATCTCTAACTTACCTCAGATTTCGTTTGACGCTTCATGTGTCAGATACGTACGACCACTCTCAAGCTTTGGCTTTCATTAAAGTACGTTTTTGCCTTGTTATTACCTTTAAACTACCTTAAAATTATCTTCCGATCTCTATCTTCTACCCACTCCTCTCACCTCTATCTTGTTAGTCTCTTTCTCTTATTTCTACCATTGGTAGTCCTGTTTTTACTTGTTAGGTATTTCTTGAATACCGTAATTGGTCATTTTTTCTTTCTCTTCATTCCCTTCTTAAAAAAAAAAAAGTCTCTTCTACTGTTATTTTTCTCAGTAGTTAGTGTGTGTGTCTTCTTGTAACTCCTTTCTAATGGATGAAAAAGCAGACACTTCTACTAAGCCTTCTAAGGGCATTTCTGGATTTAAAAGATGTCAGAAGTGCGATAGGAAAATGTCCAATTTGAATGGGCATGTCTCCTGTGTGTACTGTCTCGTGGTAGTACATTTAAAAGAGAACTACTCTATATATCACGGTTTCTCTGTCAGAACTCTCAATGGGTGGTGAAATAAACTTATCTTAAAAGGCTTACTGAAAGGGGATTTTGAAAAGGCCATTTCTGGTCCAAGAGTGAAGCCAGTTCATCCTTCTCTTCCTCCTATTCTTCTCAGCATAAAACAAAATCTTACTCCATTCCGAGTACCTCCTCAGAACTGTCTAAAAAAGTACTAAAGCAGCCCTTGGTATCAAAAGTTTCCCCGGCACTGAATGGCAAAAAGACTCAACACCTACTAAATTAGAAAGTGCATCGGTACCGAAGCACACAGATTTGCCTCCCTTACCAAGATGCAGATACTCTCCTTTGATTGACTCATTCAAGGACCGTCCACCAAGCCCCTTTGACGAACTGAGACCACCCTAGGTCTGCTTTGACTTCATCTATTCAATCCACTGAGTCTCTCAGAATCAGACATCATGAGACTGATGAATCAGCTCTTGACATTAAGGGGATTATCTTCGGTTTCCAGCCAAGTCAGCACCAGGACCAGCCCTATTACGACACCATTTCAACTTCCTCCTCCAACTCCTATTGAGTCATTGGAGCCCATTGCTCCAACATACCCATCTTCAACTGTCTCGGTTCTGGTAAGAACCTCTTCTCTGGAACTGAGGATTGCCTTCAGCTCCTCCCAGGGTCAAGACTCCCTGGCTGGTTCTGAGGTGCATGGATCGACTTCACTAATTTTGGAGCCTGCCATGACCCTCAGTGCTTCAGCTTTTGTTGGATCACCCCAGGCTTCAGTTTTGGGGGTTGCCTCCTCGGTGCGGGGTGGGACCATGGTTCTGAAGGAGTCTATTTCAGTTCCAAGATCCCAGCCCTCTACAGAGGGCCAGCCTTCCAAATCATGAAGAAGGCCTTGTCCATTGTGGACACACGGTATCTGCCATCACTGTTGGGCCAAATTTCTACTTCTCCTCGACCAGAGCTTCCATCAGTCTCTTCACTGGGGCAGAGGGCACAAAAGCCCAAAGAAAGTGCAACTTTAATGGTTTCCTTTTTTGACACTTCCCCGGAGCACCCCCCCCCCCCCCGAGGAAGTACCTGCATAGAAAAAGTGCAAGAGGAAGCACTTAGACTCCCCAGAGAAGTTATTCACTGAGGATTCCAACTTTGATGAAGGGGAAGGTTCCCCCAAATTACCCCTGATCATGTTTCCTTCAAGGACATCCTGAAAATCCTAAAGCAGAGGGGTGTGGTTGGTCTTCCCTCCAGCCTTCTTCTGAGGAGTCATTTATACCTGAAGGCTTTTCATGCCCAACCTTCTATCTCTTAGATCTCTCCGGCCACTGACAAGCTCATTAAACTGATCACGCAGTGGGCATGAAAGATGCCTGACTCCATCAAACTTGATCCCCAAGAGACCTGACTGGATCTTTTCTGCCCCCAAAGAAAAGTAACACTGGGCCAAAGGCATACCCATAGACACCATGGTGATAGCGGCAGCCAGTAAGAAGAAACTTGCTGAGGAATATTTCTACTATCCATCCTCGTAACAAGGAGTCCAGGACTATGGATAGATTCGGGAAGTGTGTTTATGCTTTATCGATCTTTGCTTTCAGGTCTTTGAACTACATGGTGCACTTTACAAGATTACAGATAGATCTGATCAAAGTGCTCCCAAATACCCTCTCAGCAGCAGTAGCTGAAGGGGTATAAGACAAAGTTACTTCTCAACTCGCCACCCTCTATGAGGCTGATTACTCATACAGCTGAAGGGACGACAAGAGCAGCGGGTTCAGACATAGCCATTAGAAGACATACCTAGATGAGCTTGTGTGACTTTGTGGAGCCATTTAAATTGTCAGTCATTACCGCTCCGTTTGACGGATCCTCTCTATTTGGTCCTAAAGTAAAAGACACTCTAGCCAGATGTGAGAAGGATGGAAAGATTCTTTCTGCCATAGGCGTATGTTTCTCCACTCCTCAATGGCCCTATTCCAGGAGCCAGAGAAGTGGGAGATTATGGTTTAAGAAGTCACAAGGGCCTTTCCAGGACTCACATTGCAAAAACTTTCCCCAGGGCAGAAGGGGAAGTAATAATTGAAGACACCACCCTAAAGGCAGAAGTGGCCCACAAAACCAGGGTCCAGAGTTTCTTTCTCTGGTACCTCCTATCAGCACACCTGAATGGAGGCCCGATTGCCTTCCTCTGGAGGTAGTCAGGGGACAATTATACCTGCACCAACCCACCTTGCAACTGATAACATTGGACAAATTGGTACAGGGAATCATTTCCACAGGCTACAATATTCCACTTTCTCCAAGTCTAAAACCCCAAAAAAGACTACCAGATGTTCCACCCAATTACAGGGAAGCAGCAGTAGTAAAAATTCAAAAACTGCTCAACAAAAGAGTAGTCCCACCAGACCAAATAGGATCCAGGTTTAACTCAAGATTCTTTTTAGTGCCCAAAAACACAGGGGACTAGAGACCCATTTTGGATCTCAGCCAGTTCAAGGCAGTTCAGCAAACCAAATTTCAGATGGTCTCAGTACAGTCTATACTTCCATTCATGGAAAAAGATGATTGGATGTGCTCTATAGATCTCCAGGATGGGTATAGCACATAAAAATGGACAAACGCTCCAGTAGATTCCTGCACTTCTGACTGGGAGCCAGTCATTTCCAGTTCAGAACACTGCCCTCTGGACTCACCTCAGCACTCAGGGTGTTCACCAAATGCATGGCGGAGGTAGCAGCTCATCTCAGACTGCAAGGATTTTGAGTTTTTCCATACCTCAACAACTGGCTCCTTACACTACCACCACTCGTCAGATAGAACGGGCAAGAGATTACACTCTGCATCTTTGTGCATCTCTAGGCATTTCAATAAATTATAAAAAGTCAAATTTACAACCCTCACAACAGCTAGAATTCATCATAGCCCTGTTGGATACAGTTACAGATCTTACTTCACTCCCACTGGAAAGACTACAAAAGATCAGATCTCAAGTCAGCTACATTATCCAGAACAAAAGTGTTCCAGCCAAATTGGTCCTACAAGCATTAGGCTCGATGGCAGCTTCACTCACTCTAGTTCCTTTAGCCAGACATCACATGAGAATCCTACAATGGCTATTAGCATCCCAGTGGTCTCTAACAGATCAGCCAATGTCACACCACATCTTGATTACCAATCATGGCAAACAGGAACTTTTGTAGTGGCTCCACTCCGAGATTATTTTGGGCCGTCCAGTCATTCTTCCACAGCCACAAGCCTAAGTGACCACGGATGCTTTCCGGATGGGGTGGGCGGCATTATCTGTGAAGAACAGTCCAAGGCACTTGGCCCCAACTGGAGGCCAGTTTGCACAACGATATTCTAGAGATCAGGGCAGTGCTATTAGCATTGCAAGCATTTCAGGATGCCCTCCCTCTAGGAACAGTAGCAATTTAGATGGACAACATGTCAGCAGTCTGGCACATCAACAAACAAGGAGGAACCAAATCTTACCCACTATGTCAAGAAGCCCTCGGAGTTTGGCAATGGACAATTTCTTCCAACCACTTTCTCACAGCAATGCATATTCTAGGGAGCTCCAGTGTGATAGCGGACAAGTAAGCAGAACTATTCTCATTCCTCACGAGTGGTCTCTCAATCCTGTTTTGACAAATGAGATTTTTCATCAGTGGGATCAACCTTGCTGCAATCTATCTGCATCCCCTCTAAACAACACGTGCAGCAATTACTTTGCCATAATCCCTTCTCCAGGGGTGTCACCTAGAGATGCTCTTCTCCACAACTGCCCCCCGGTCTCCTCTATGCCTTTTTCCCAACCCCTCTGATAACCCAGTTTCTAAGGAAAGCCAAGAAGTCGGAGAAAGTACAGTTTTGTACCTACCATAAATGTAGATGTCCGATAGGCATGCATCTGCAGTCCTTACAAATGGGTTGTCCTGTCGTCAGGCAGCCCTTCGGATTCCAAAGTCTGGGTCTGGCCTCGGCTGGTGTCGCACTTCACCCGACGTCATAGCGGCAGTTCTTCGGGTATAAAGGCATCAGCCAACGCCATTTTCCTCAGTGTTTCTTGCTCCAGATGCCAGGTGCCCTCTAGGAAGGCTAAATTTGGATAAATGCAAATGGTCCCAAATAGTAGAGAGCAAACAAAAAATAAGCATGTATGTACATATATACAAACAAATACACCATAATAGATTCCCCCAGCTAGCTACAAGATGGGCAAATACCCTAGGAGTACCACAGAGGGGAAGGAGGGTGGGTAATCCTGACTGCAGATGCATGCCTATCGGACATCTACATTTATGGTAGGTACAAAACTGTACTATGTCCTTCAAGGATGCATCTGCAGTCCTTACAAATGGGTAGAATACCATAGCCAAACTGGGGGAGGAGGAGAATTAAGATTATGGTGTAGTTAAGATCCCTTGCAAAACAGCAGTGGCAAAACCTGCTCGGGATCTGGAGTATAAAGGTAAATTATAATGCTTGGCAAATGTATGCACGGAGCTCCAAGTAGCAGCCTCTAAAATGTCTTTGGTAGCCACAAAAGCTGTGGTAGTGGCTGTAGCCCTTGTAGAGTGAGGCCTGATGTTTTCTGGAGTTTTCTTCCCATGGTAGGAGTAACAAAATCTAATGCAATTTCCTATCCACTTAGAGATTGTCTGTTTTGAAATTGCTTTTCCTTCCATTCCTGTTGAATATGCTACCAGTAGCTGGTCAGTTTTTCTGTTGCTCTTGGTCCTGTCCAGGTAGTAACGTAATTGTCTATGTACATCCAAGGTATGCAACAGTCTTTCTCCCCTGTTCTGTGGGTTGGGGAAGAATGTAGGTAGGTGGATAGCTTGATTTAAAGATACCCTGGAGACCACCTTTGGCATAAAAGTAGGATTAGTTCTCATGGACACTCTATCTTGATGGAAGATCAGGAAGGGCTGTACTGCCATTAATGCCTGTAGCTCAGATACCCTTCTTGCTGAAGTGATTGCAAGCAGGAAAGCAGTTTTCCATGATAAGTATTGTAATTCTGCTGTTGCTGCTGGTTCGAAAGGAGGTAGTGTCAACTTTTCTAGCACAAAGTTCAAGTCCCATGCTGGCAATAGATAGATAGATAGATAGATCAGTACTAGGCTAACTGCCCTTGTGAGCCATTTTAAGCCTAGGCAATTACCCCTTGTGAGACTCAAACCCTGCACCTTGTGTTTGTAAGGCAAACACCTTAACCATTAGGCCAGTTTGCACAACGATATTCTAGAGATCAGGGCAGTGCTATTAGCATTGCAAGCATTTCAGGATGCCCTCCCTCTAGGAACAGTAGCATTGGCAATGGTGGCTTCCTAGGTGGTTTTACATTTTTAATTCCTCTCAGAAACTGCCTGAGTAGAGGATGTAAGAAGACTGGAGGATCCAAGTTGTATTCTGCTGAAATGGCTGATGCATGAATCTTAATGGAAGAATAGGACAGGCCGTTGTGGAAGAGCTCTGCCAAGTATTCCAGGATGTTAGCTATGTTTACCAGTGACACATTCTCTCCTTTTGCTGTACTCCAAATGAGATATCTTTTCCATTTTGCTGAATAATTTTTTCTTGTTGAGGGTCTGCGAGCCTCCAAGATAATGTCTTTAACCCTTTGAGATAAATCTGGGTTATTTGGTCTTATGCAATGTTCCAGGCAGCCAGCTGCAGTGTTTTCAGGTTTGGATGCAGGGTTTTGAAGTTGTTCTGTGTTAACAGCAAGGGAACTAGGGGCAGAGGCCATATTTGTTCCCGAGACATGCTCCTCAGTAATGGGTACCAATGCTGCCTCGGCCAGTCTGGAGCTATCAGGATGATCCTTGGACGGTCTTCTTTGATCTTCAATAGCACCTTGTGCATCAAAGGAAGAGGTGGGATTGCATATGCTGTCAGGTTTTTCCAACTGAAAGATAGGGAGTCCACTTTCCAAGCAAGTGGGTGGTACGTCCTTGTGCAGAATTTTTTCAGTTGGTGATTGTGTGGGATGCAAATAAGTCTATTTCTGGTAGTCCCCATTTCCTTGTAATGGTTTTGAAGATGTCCGGATGCAGCATCCATTCGTGGGCATCCGTGGCAGTTCTGTTTAGGATGTCTGCTAGTATATTTTCTTTTCCTGGCACAAAAATTGCTTGTAACTGAATGTTGAAGCTCAGTGCCACATTCCAGAGGTCCATTGCCATCTGGCATAGAGGGTATGAATGTGTGCCTCCCTGTTTGTTGATGTACCACATAACTGTGGTGTTGTCCGTCCTTATCAGCAGTTGACCCTGTTGAAGAAATGGTCTGAATGCCTGAATTGCCAGTTTTACTGCCAGCATTTCCTTTTGATTTATGTGTAGGTGCAGCTGGTCTTGAGTCCATAAGCCTTGTATGCACTTGTCCAGCATGTGTGCCCCCCAACCGAGGTCTGAAGCGTCTGTTGTGATGGCCTGGCTTGGTTGAGTGCTGTGGAAGGGCAGTCCCTTGTTTGTTTGACAGGCCTGAGCCCACCATTGGAATTCTTGCTTCAGGCATGGAATTATTGGAATTTGGGTTTCTAGGCTGTGCTTGTGCTGAGACCATAAATTCCTTAGGTACCACTGTAACTTTCTCATATGTAGTCTGGCATGTGGAATCAATATTATGCAGGATGCCATGTAACCGAGAGCTTGCAGGACTTTTCTTGCTGTTAGCTGGTTCTGTTTTGTTAATGCCATGAAGTAGAAAGGGAGTTGCTCCTGTTTTTCTACTGTCAGGAATGCCATTTGTTTTGATGTGTCCAGATCTGCACCCAAGAAGGTTATCCTTTGGGATGGTATCAGCCTTGACTTTTTTATATTGACTGTGTATCCCAGGGCTTGTAGTAGATGAATGACCCTTTGCAAATCTTTTGTTAATTTGTTTTTGTTGTCCGCTTGTAACAGGCAGTCATCCAGGTAAGGGTAAATTTGAATTCCCTGAAGCCTGCAATGAGCAATTACTGATGCCAGGCATTTCGTGAATACTCTGGGCAGTAGATAAGCCAAAGGGCAATGCTGAGAATTGATAATGCTCTGATACTGCAAGAAATCTGAGGTATCTTCTGCAATTTGGTCGTATGGGGACGTGCAGGTATGCCTCCTTGAGATCTAGAGTTACCAGCCAAGACTCCTTGCCCAGCATGGGAAGAAGCTGCTGTAGGGTCAGCATTTTGAATTTTGGAACAATGAGGTATGTGTTTAAAGCGGACAGGTCGAGAATAGGCCTCCATTGGTTTTCTTTTCTTGGTACCAGGAAAAGTCTGGAGTAAAATCCTTGCCCTTGTTCCATAGATGGTACCCTTTCTACAGCTCTCATCCTTAGTAAGTGAGTTATTTGTTCTAGAGCTTCTGTCTTCTGATTTTGAGGTAGGTTTGGCATTCCTCTCTTCCTTGGTAGATTATGGAAGTGAAACCTGTAACCTTGGTCTATTGTCTGTAAAATCCATTTGTCTCCTGTGATGTAATGCCAGTTTACTGAAAATAAGGCTAGCTTCCCGCCTAAGGGTGCCTCTAGTTGTTCCCTGGTAGGCGGTGCCAGAGCCAAGTCACTGTGATTGTCCTGTGGAAGTGGTGGTGGTGGCTGGATCTGTGGCTGTACCTCGCTGGTTGTTAGCCTGCCACTGACGCCCCTGTAGGCACCTCTGGATTGACCCCTGCCTCTTGAGCGCCTATTCCTGCCTCTCGGAGCTCTGGAGGTGTCTGGAAGGCCAGTTCCTGCTAAACCTTGGAGGCTGGACCTGCAAGAAATCCTTGACTGTCTGGACAGATTTTGCTTTCTCTTCCACCTTCTTCAGCACCTGCTGTGCAGGGAGCCAAACAAATTGAGCTTATCCATGGGAGCATCTAGGAGCTTTGATTTAACATGGTCTGGTAAGGACTGTTCTTTTAACCATGCATGTCTTCTGATCACTGTGCCAGTCATGGCTGATCTAAAGGAAGCCTCCAGTGCATCATAGCCGCATTTTAAGGAATGATTACTGACCTGCTGAATGTTATGTACCATTTCCTGTACAGATTTTTTGTCTAATGGTTCATCCGAGGACAGTTTAGTTAACTGGTCTAACATAAATTCCTGATACTGAATCATGTGGAATTGACAGTTCAGGGCCCTAGCTGAAAGAGTAGCAGAAGTGTAAACTTTTTACCCCATCTCTCTAAGGCCCTAGATTCCCTTTCAGAGGGATTTTGGTAGAGGTAGCTGCTACAGCCTTGGGTCCCTGGGAGATAGTTTTGGGATCTGCAAAAGGGCCTTATACAAATGATAATGTGTGTCCGAACCCTGTAGTACCTATCGGGCTTAGCAGGGGCCGGAGGAAGAGAATCAGGAGCAGTACAAGCATCATTAAAAGCATCATCCACAACAGTAAGTACTGGAGGAATGGCTAAAGGCCTATGCTGTGGCAAATGCAAAAAGGTTCTAAGCCTTTTCCTAGAGTCTGAAAAATCCTGGCCCTGCCATTGGAATTGTTCCTCATAGCATGCAAGGTTTCCCCAAAGAAAATTCCTCAGGCGGAGAGGCAAGGAATGGACTCTTCTGCATCAGAGTCCTCATAAGGAGAAAAAGGGGCCTCTGGAGGATCTGAATTATCTGATTCATCAGAGGAGCCATCTGAAGAAAATGGCTCAGGGGGCTCTACTCTAGTCCTCTTCTCTGGAGGTGGGTGAGAGGCCCTGTCTGGATGTGGTTGGGATCCCCGGATCAAAGAAATGAGATCCTCTGCTAGACTAAGCATTTGTGAACTAGAACTGGGCCTGTGAGAGGGGGTCTTAGCAGGCACAGTTTTGGTAGTTTTTGCTGCTTTAGCCCTGGCAAAGGCCTTAATCGACATGGATGAAGGAGGCCTAACAGCTCCACGTGCAGGGGTAGAAATATCCAAAGGGATAGTATCTGATAAATCCTGTGAACCTGCAGGAGCAGGTGGGATTTCAGTAGCAGATGAGGCCTCGGTAAGTGGCAAGCTTTTTTTAAGGAAGAAAAGAACACTTGACTTCCAGGTTTCAGCTGAAACGAGACACTCATGATTGAAAGCTTTGGTTCGAACCAAAACCGCGGACGGACCCATCTCGGTCCTTTTCTTTTTTTTTTAGAAATTTGCGTGGTCGTCCTCACACGGCATAATGACCGCCCGTAAAAACTCTTCAGCAAATTCAAACCGATGTCTAAGCTGCTCGTCAGTTGAAAGAAGCACAGGCTAGACAAGCTGCTACGTCGTGGTCTGGACCTAAGCAAGGTAGGCAGTAAGAGTGGAAATCTTTAAGAGGTATTTGTTTCCCACAATTTAAACAGTTATTCACTTTTTCTGACATCGGCTGAGGCAAGAAAGAGTCCGCAATGGGGGGGTTAGCTTTTTAGAAGTCTTGTACTTGTAGTAGTAATCTCTGGTTCTGACCGACTGGCACTTGCGAACAGCTTCTGCTTGGGCGCCACGCTGACAAGAAAGAAGAAAAGAAAATGCGTCGGCTGATGCCTTTATACAAGAACTGCAGCTATGGCGTCGGTGACGGGTGAAGTGCGACACCAGCCCCAGACCTTTGAATCGACCAATCCGGCGGGCTGCTGACGACAGGACAGCCCATTTGTAAGGACTGCAGATGCATCCTTGAAGGACATCACAGTAATACACATTGCACCCTTTTAGCCTTGACAAGTTTGGTTTCCCTTCCTTTGGCCTCAGCTACTTCAGAAACCATGGATGCTGGACCCAGCTCCAGATCTGCTGTCTCATCCAGAGGGAATGGTTCTTCTGAATCTCCATCATCTCAAGCTCACTGTGTGGCTTCTCCAATTTCTATGATTGCCAGGCATTCATCTCTTTCTTCTCCATCCGCCAAATCATTGTGGCCCATCATAAACCTTCGATTAGGAAATTGCAACAAAGTAAATGGTAAAAATTCACAAGATGGGCCCTCAGAAATTAACTTGACCCTTATACGACCCCTGTTCATAAAGTTTTGGACTTTTTAGCTAACCTCTACCAAACTGGTTTTTCTACCTCTACAATTAAAGCCCATCTAGCTGCAATCTCTAACTTCCATATGGGTTTTGATGGGTCATCCCTTATATCACACAAACTTTGTAAAGCCTTTTTAAAGGGAGCCCTAATGTTAAGACCTCCCTTTAAAGAACCCATTGCTCCTTGGGATCTAACACTAGTTCTTCAGTCCCTTACTCTATCTCCTTTCGCACCATCAGCTACATGTGACAAAGTTTCTGACTTGGAAAACTTTATTTTTAGTGGCTATTACATCTGCCAGAAAAGTATCTGAACTTCAGGCCTTGTCCTGCAAACCACCCTACATAATATTTCACAAAGACAGGGTTTCCCTTAGGACTAATTCATACTTTTTACCAAAGATAGTCTCAGAATCCAATATCAATCAGACACAACTGCAGGACTTTTTCCCTAATTTCTCCAAGAAAGGGGAGTATTCCCTTCATTTATTAGACATCCACAGACAGATACAATTTTATCTTCACAGAACAAAGGATATCAGAAAATCTGACCAACAATTTGTTGCCTTTTTCTCACTTTCTTTAGGTAACTCAGTTACAAAGGTTACCTTAGTCTAAATAGTTCAGAGATTGTATTACATTTATCTGCCAGTCAAAAACGCTTCAACTTTCATGCCCAGTAAAAGCCCACTCAACTAGAACTGTGGTTTTCATGCCAGAGCTTCTTTAGATGATATTTGTGTAGCAGCCATATGGTCTTCCCCTTATACCTTTACACTCATAACAAATTGGATCAGGTCTCTAGGGGATGGGTATCATTCAGTTTGATGCTGCTTAGGAATATTCTTCTGTGAGACCTCCCAAGATTCAGGTAGCTGGGGACTCTGACCCACAGTCAAGGATCACGTGATGATTGACAACATCAGATAAAGAAGTTATATCTTACCATAACCATCCATCTGTGTTGTCAATCTTCACTAATCCTTGACATCCGCTATCTCTTTCCCCCAGCCTGAGACTCTTAGTGGATCGAATTCTCCCAGGACTGGCTTCATATTAGGGGCACATATCTGGTCTCTTCTTCTTATTTACAATTTGTCAGCCACTAATTTAGGCAAACTCAATCTGAGGTAATTTAGAGAGGAGCATTAGGGGTAGAGCCTAGCTCAAGAGTTTGGAAGGCGCGAGCTGAAGTAAAAGGCTGAGTTAGTTCCAAGGATTGGAACTGAACCCACAGTCAAGGATTAGTGAAGATTGACAACATAAATGGAATGTTATGGTAATACATAACAGCTTTTTTCATAGTAGAGTACAATGAAAAACATTAGCATGAGCTGGAGAAAATATGTGAGGAAAAACTGATCTTCACTTTAGGTTAAAAATAGTTCTTGTGGTTAAAGGTAAGGAGTTCCATTATTTTGCTACTGAGTATGCTATTTGTTACAACGTCGGTGTGGCATATTGAAGATTTACCCACAAATGGCGTGGTTTAATCATGAGGGCAAAGCCCAAGTGATTAAATAAAGCCAACTGTGGGTAAATCTTCAATATAACACACCACAGAATCAGTTATTGCTATTATATAACAACATTATTTAAGAAAAAAATTACTTACTTTTCTTAAATAATGTTTTTGTATAAAGGTGCCGTGGTGCTCTTCCGCTTCTGTTGCATATCCTGTTGTTTTTTTGATGTACTGCGCATGCATATGGGACTTGTGTTCCCATGCTTACCCAGTACATCAGTGCTTTGGAAAGGAAGTAATGGAGACAGGATGTTGCCCCCCCCCTTTTTTTTAAGTTTCAGACATTTTAGGGGTAGGAGAGATACAAAATGCAGGTAATGCAAAGAAAATCAGATGCGTTTCTTTAGTTTTTGAATAAAGTGCCTGATTTCCCTAGCAGTTTCTCCGTCCTGTCTCTCGTATGTCCGGGTTTCTAATTTTATTTATTTTTGTTTAAAAAAAATGAAAAGTTACAGTATATACCAATGGAAAAAAGTCCAGGTGACTGGACCTTTTTCAATTGGTATATGCTCGGATTTAAAACAGGCACGCTGGTTGGTCTGACCAATCAGCGTGCTGCTTTTTGAATGCTAATGACCAGTCATTGTATAATATGGGATAAATGATACCGGACTCAATTCTAATAAGATATTTATAAATATAGCAGAGATTACATTATTAGAGACAGTGAGGTGAAATGGAGTGACATCTTAGTGTGACAGAGGTGTTCATATTATGATTATAGAAGGAAAAAGGAAGCAGGATGGAGAGAAGGAGATTATAAGAAGAGTGCAGGGTAGGGTGTCTTCAGGTAGCTTAGGTGAGTAGGGAGGAAAGAGAAAGAGGTAGAGGAAAGGTCTGCAGACATGAATTAAATAATAAATATGGTAAGGTAGTGGGGAAAATAAAAAGGAGTGGAGTAGGACGCCGGAGAGGGTTTTGAAGTGTGATCTAGGTTGAAGGGGGTGAGTGAAGTATAGTAAGGGAGTTCAGCCAGGATGGGCACAAGAGCAGGTCCAAGATTTTGTAAGGTACTGTTTTAGGGAGCACTTAAAGGTGGGTAGGTTAGAAATAGTTCTGGTGGTTAGACGTAAGGAGTCCCACTTTTTGCTACTGAGTATGAGTATAGGCTTTGTCCAGGGGATTTATTTGGTGTATTTATGGTGAGAAGTTGTTTGTGTTCCTATCTAAGAGTTCTTGGAAAATATATGTTGTTTAAAGGGGTAACAGCTGGGCAGGCTAATGGTCTGTGATTGATTTTATGTACTGTTATAAGTTGAATGCAGGAGAGGTAGAGGGGAACTCCAGCCAGCTAATGGTATGCAGAGATTACACTGATGGATAAAGAAGGATGAATTAGTGGCAAACCTGGCAATTTTGTTATAGCAGCTTTCAAGTTTGTTTTTTATGGAGGATTGTAAATTAGTTATAAATGGTGCTCCACAGAATAGATAGGGCAGAAGGCTAAGTTTTGGCTAGAGTAATTTTTCTGGGTATGCTCAGAAAATGCTGGTTTCTGTACAGCTTGCTTAGGTGTTCTTGATATTGCTTTGGATGTGGTGGTCAAATTTAAGATTATCATCTATTATGACTCCTAATAGTTTGATTAAAATTAAGTACTTTTCTTCCTATGGAAACAGGGGCAAATGCACTCCTCTTCGAATAATGGCAAAAAACAGAATATACAAAGCAAACATTTTCTGTTTCACTCAAAACTTCCTAACCAACAGTATAAAACAGCTTTAGAACATTGTCAATTGCATCAATGAATGATCTGTATGTAAACACTTGTTACAGTAAAACACTACTTTACCAATTTTATCAGGCAACTCCCTTCTCTAGACTTCCTAAAAGAATTTTCAGTCCTTCTGCCATCACCCCTCCAAACACTTACCAAACCCCAGTATCTATCCCCTTCTACACCCAAATATTCTGCACTACAAAATCCATAAAAGAAATTAAGAAATATATTAATGAAATCCCCTCAGACGCACCCACAGGGGCAAATGGGTTACTTCCCTGGTTTGTCAACTTACTTACTCACCTCACCCATCACCTATATAACTTGCATCTCACCACCAACAAAAAGTAATTTCCTTAGAAACAAGTGATAGCAAAACCCATATTCAAACTACCCAAAGCTTGACACCACCAAAGACTTTACATCATTTTCATTCATAACCATCTTTTGCAAAATCTTCAAATAGTACAGTTCTGTAAAATCTTACCATAACAGTAGATGTCCTTCTCTTCACTGTTGCAGTTTTCTTCAGTAAAGGGGATCCCCTGCCAAAGATAGCCCAACATCTGGCCAGTATATTAAAGCCTTAGAATTTTACAGACGTCGCACATCACACGTATGCTTCTTGCTCACGACGTAGGGCATAAAGGTGACATGTGCATGTACATACCTAAAAACTGAACAGCCCCAAGAGGAACAACAGTCTAAGGAGAGAAGGAGGAATATGTGCATCCAGCAGGAAAATAAAAGAAGAAAGAGATGAGAAAAGGGGGAGGAGGGAGGGAGACAATCCCGCAACAGTGAAGAGGTCTACTCTTATGGTAAGATTTTACAGAACTGTACTATGTCCTTCCACATAACTGTTCCAGTATTCATTGCAGAAGGAAGAGTTCAAAAGCTTTGGATGAAACTAGAGAGGAGGAAGGCCCAGAAGAACCCTCCATAAAACCATGCAGGACAGCTCTGGCAAAACCAGCTCTTGCTCTGGATACAACATCCAATTTGTAATGCTTAGTAAAGCTATGGACAGAGGACCAAGCAGCAGCCTCCATGATGGAATCGGTATCCAAGCCTATGAAAAAAGCACCAGAGAAAGCCACAGCCCTGGCATAATAAGCCTTTACAGAAGCAAAAAAAGGTATTTCCCACGAAAGCAGTAACAGGGAAATGGCCTTAGAGACCCAGGAAAAAAATGGTCTGCTTAGAAACAGCCAAACCTAGAGAACTAGGAAAAAAAGGTATAAAAGTTGCTCAGGCTTGGGAATGGCCTTAGCCTTATCCAAATAATACCTGAGCTAATACAAATCCAAGGTGTGAAAGAAGCATCTCACTAGCGGACTGCAGAGTAGGAAAAAAATGTGGGCAAATTAATAGATTGATTAAGAGACAATCCGTTAACCAACTTGGGTATAAAAGATGAATTAATAGAAAAAGACAGTCTGTTCCCATGCAAAACTAAAAAAAGAGGAACAGCCATAAGGGCCTGAATCTCAGACATCGTCTTAGCTGAACTACGGGCCAAAAGAACAGTTTTCCATGTCCAATGCTGCAAGGAAGCTGAAACTACACGTTCAAAAAGAGTCTGAGTCAATTTTTCAAGAGCAAAATTAAGGTCCCGGGAAGGAGGAATAGGTTTCCTGTGAGGTCTAATACAAAGGACACCTTTAAGAAATTGTTTGAACTCAAACCTAGAGGCCAAATGATGAGTGAAAGGTAGATGAGCAGAAATAGCTGAAAGGTGAGCTTTAACTGAAGAATATGCCAAACCAGCAAGAGCAATTTGTGCAAATGGAGAGAAACAGAGGAATATCTACAGACAGCAAGAAACCAGACAGAAAATCTCATCCATTTGGACATCTAGGATTTCCTGGTAGTGGGTTTCCTGGCCTTCTGCAGAACCCAAAGCACGTCCTCAGAAAAAAGGTGCCTAAAAGGGATCAAAATCCTATCTCACACAGTGTCAGGTGAAGAGTGGACAAGTGAGAATGTATGAGAGACCTCTTGTCTTGTGTGAATAGGTTCACCCTGTGAGGTAACTTGTGGTGATTGCCCTTGGCTAGGTTCAGAAGAGGGAACCAGTGCTGTCTGGGTCAAAAGGGAGTCACCAACAAGATTTTGGTGGAGTCATGTTCTATCTTGAGCAGTATGAGAAAAAGATGAGGAAAGGTATAGAGAAACATCCCCTTCCAAGAAAAAGAAAGAGTATCCCATCCATCTTCAAGGCCACGGGACTTGGGACATTGGTGCAAAAAAAAAAGAGGAAGGTGCCTGTTCAGAATGGAAGCAAAAAGATCTACCTGAGGAGTACTTACTGGTGGATAATGTCCAAAAACACATTTTTGTGAAGCATCAAATCATTAGTATGTGTTATGGATATGCTCAGTCTGCCACAGTGTTTTGCTCTGGGGGAATATAAACAGCCTGAAATGTCACCTGATATTGGACAGCTAGATCCCAAACTTGAAGAGCTACTCTGCACAAGAGGTATGATCTTGCTCCCAATTGCTTGTTGATGTACCACATCACTGCGGTATTGTCTGTGAAGTTTTTGAGAGGTACTGGAAGAAAAAGGGTAGTAAAGGCTTGAAGGGCCAGAAGAAGAGCTGTCATCTCCTTGATGCTGATGTGGTCTGACCTCTGATGAATGGGCCAGAGACCCTGAACCTTGAGAGGGATGAAAGAAGCATCCCACTCCATGTCTGAGGCATCCAACAGAAGTTCTTGAGAGGAGACTAGGGGACAGGACCAGAAGCCCTGAGTTGACAGACAGCTGATGAATCCACTACTGAAGCTCTATCTGGAGACATGGAAGAAGAGCGACGAGAAAGTCTAGAGGATGACAGTGTTGGAGCCAGACAAACTTTAGGAACAAATGGAATTTTCTCATAAGGAGTATGGCTAGAGGAAACATGGAAATTGTGGAAGCCATGAATCTCAGAGGCCTCAGAAATTCCCTGGACATAACTGAGACTCAAAGAAGTAGGAATTTAATAAAGGCAATTACAGGAAGAGCCATGGGTGGTGGCAGTGAAGCCACCATAGGAATAGACTGGAGCCTGCAACCGAGAAAAATACGATCCTGCGAAGGAGTCAGGATGGATTTCTAGAAATTTAGTGTACACCATAGGCTTTATAAAATGCAAATAGCATAGTGAAGGTGCTGATGCAAGGTCTCTGGGGAGGAAGCCTGAATGAGTAGGTTGTCTAGGTAAGGAAAGATTTGTATCTCCCTCATCCTGCAAAAGGCAATCACAGAAGTGAGACATTTGGTGAAAATCCTTGAGGCAGTAGAGAGGCCTAAGGGCAAAGCAGAGAACTGAAAATGTCAAAAAGAAACAGAGAAATTCAAATGTTTCCTGAAATGGGGATGAATAGGGATGTGAAGAGAAGTATCCTTGAGATCCAGAGAGACCAGGAAAGTCTGAGAAAGAAATAGAGGAAACAGAGTCTGAACGGACAGAATCCAAAAGGAAGGGATCTTCTTCAGAACGGTGTGGAGTCGGGAAAGGTCCAGAATGGGCCTTCAGGTGCCTTCTTTTCTGGGAACCAAAAATATTCTGGAAATTAAGCCCCTTCTCCTCCTGGGGAGTGGGAACTGTGTGGATGGTAGCTTGAGACAAAAGGCCCTGAAGTACATCCTGAAAGAAAGACAGCTGTTCCTGAGTAGGCTGGAGGAATGCCCAGAAAAGAAGGAAGGGATTTGCACACCATGAAGTATACCTGACGGATGATGGACAAAACCCAATAATCCTGGGTGATCCTGAGCCAAGTGGGAAGGACAGGGAAAGATGAAGAGATAAAGGTACATGAATCAGGATAGAGTGAACAGACAGTCAGACATAACCTGGCTTGTCTGAAAAAGGAGGTTTCTGAGTAGTAGGAGTCTTGAGTAGACTTAACAGTAAGACCCTTTCTAGAACCCTTTTTACCTTTGGGGGGGGAGGACAATACTGTCTACGAAAAAAATAAAAACAGGCTTAGAAGGATAATTCCTCTGAAATTCAGGAATAGCAGAAAGGGCAGCACCCAACAATTTAGCCTTAATATCATCTGTCAAAGACTGGAGGTGAAGCCAAGAGTACCACCTCAACACAGACCCAAATGAAGCATCAGCTGAATCATAAGTACATTTGATAGAATGGCAAGCCACTTGGGAAGATAAGCTCAACAAAGAGAGTGCCAAAACCTTTGCCTCAGAATCAGGAAGGTTAAGACATACCTGGTCATATGGGTCTGATAATTAAAGGCCAGAGTAGCAGCAGTGTCACCTTTTTGCCCAGCTGTTCCATGGCCCTACTGTCCTTGTCAGAAGGAAGCAATTTAGTAGAAGGCAAGAGCTTAGAAAGTTTGTCAGAAGAGACAGATACAACAGAGGGGTCAGCAGAGGGACATTTGTAGAGAAACTTGCATTTAAATTCATAAGGCACCCTGTAAAACCTGTCAGGCTTTTAGAAGCAAGAGGTTGGGAATCAGGAGCCTGAGAAGCTGCTGAAAAAGTGTCTAACAGGGCAGCCAGGACTGGAGAAACAGCAGAGGGCTTAGTAGACTCCATCTGAAGGGGTTAATAATACCATTTCTGGATGTCAGATACCTGAGAACAGACCCAGTTTAAAAATTCCATCATACAAGAGATAGTATCCCCAAAAGAGAATTTCTCAAAGGGAGAATCTGGGCTAATGGAATTTTCCTCTCAGAACCAAAGTCCAATGGAGAAGGAATCTGAGAGAAATAAGCCAAGGACTATTCCCTGGAGTCCAACTCATCATCAGAAGAATCCTGCTCCCTAGACCTCTTAAGAGGAGTAGATGACCAAGTAGGAGCAGGGACAGAAACCTACTGGGGAGGCTTCAATGCCATGAGTACATTAAACAACCCCTGTGTAATATCCTGCCATTCATGTTGGGGGTCTTTGGTAGCAGGGGAGATGTGTTTAGTTTTCTGCTTCTTCTTTAGATGGATGTCAGCCTTAAAGACATTAGGAAGTTTGGATCCTTGCGGATACTCAATCAGCCGAGGTTCCCTCTCAACATCCACAAAGGACGTCTGCAGAGCCTCTGAGGATGTGCAAGAAACCAGATCAATGCTGGCCTCCAACATAATCAAGGCACAGGAATCCAATGGAACAACCAGATGATCCTCTGGACTTTCACCAGCCTTGAGAGAGAGAGAGAGAGACATCAGGGGGAAGCGGTACAGCAGCTGAATCCGACCCAACATTTTTTTTCAGATGGACGACTTTCAGGACAGGATGATTCCACTATAGTGCCCTGTGTCAATAACTTAAGATGCTGGTTCTCACGGTAGAGAAGAAATGACTATGAAGGGTCTTAAGGACAAATGCTTGACAAACTGAGTACTTAGTACCTTTGTGAGAAACACCCAAGCAAAAGAGATACTGCTCATGACAGTCCCTATGGGGAATCTGTCTCCCGCACTGACATTTTCCCTTTCTGGATGACATGTAAACTCACAAACCAAAAGAAAATAGAGATAAGACGAAAACCCCAATGGGGCACTTACTGATAACGGCTTGGTAACCAGCACAAATGAAGAAGCAATCAGAGTGATAGTCAAAGATGGTGTTCAGACTGGTGGCAAAGATGTTCTGAGGTATGTACATCCGTAAGTTACCTTTACACTCCACACTGTGAGCAAGCAGCATATGTGTAATGTACAACATATATAAAATCATAAGGCTTTGGTACACTGGCTGGACTTTGGGCTACCCTTGGAAGGGGATCCCCTTTAGTGAAGAATACTGCAACAGTGATATGGAAGGACATCACTAGTTGTTACACAGCTTAGCAAACACATTCAAAACTACAACCTCCTTCCCTACAACAACAACATGGGTTTTGGAAGGCCACAGTACATTGGCTGCCTTTTATGTCATCACAGATATCTGCCAGAACATGGACAAGGGACTTTTAACAGGATCAGGCTTTAATTACCTGAGATAAGTTTTTGACATAGATGGTCCTGGGGTGGGTATGTATTGGTCACACCAATGTGGCTGACTTCCCTTATGGTGACCAGGGAAATAACTATGAAAATGCTACTGAGGGTGGGCATGGCATCCTGCTTATGCCTGCCCCTCGGGGAAGTGAGGAGATGTTCAGCACTGATGCTTATTGCACGTCTCACCTTCAAGGAAGTTACAAGACACCAGCATAGGGTGGTAAAATAGTATGGACTCTCGCAACTGCAATATGACACTGCACCAGGGTCCTTGATCTCCTCACTGGTCCTGCAGATGGGTTGGAAATAGTCCAGGGGAGTCTAAGGAACATCTGGTAGACCCAGTAAATGAGGACAAGAGCTGATGGCAGGTGATGATCAGCTGCAGGAAGCCAAAAAGAAGGCTAAAACATAATTTCTGTTAACTCCAGACCTTTACTACTATCCAATTTTTCTCCTCTCCCCCATGTAAATTGTATGCATTATAAATAATGCATAACAGACATGCTAAAAAACTTGTCATATAGTTGTAAGTCTAAAAGTTAACTCATACAAAACCATCTAAGTAAATGAACCTTTGAACATGCTGCTGTAGCCAGCAATGTAATTGTTGTTATAATTGATTATTATCTGTTCTTGAACTGAAACTAAAATGGAAAATGGTCCATTTGGATCAGTGTTCTACCCAGTTAACAAATACAAACAGAATAAATAAAATTAATACCACATTTTGGGAGGCTCATTGAGAATACTCCCCCCATATTCAAAATGTTACCATCACAGGGCTAATCACATAGGGGCCCAAAAGACCATTATCTACAATCTCTACCACTATACATTCCCTTAGGCTTGTAACTGATTGCATTGTTTGGATGAATGTAGTACCACTGTTTGAATCTTTGTTACAATTTACAAATGTCTCAACAAAAAGGGAAAAAAAAAAAGACCAGACCAAAATTAAATTAAAAGAAGTGGGTTTATTTCATAGTTATTACAAATACAGCATCTAGTAGAGAAGAAATATGAATCTAACAGATGACAACACATACCTTGTCAGTCCAGTATTATTAGTACAATGGCACTGCTTCACTAAATTAACAAATTAATCATTTGTAAGCAAGATCTTATTAACAAAGCAGAATGTTCTTAATATAATGCTGTGTATGCTTTCAGATGTCAGTCCATATATCTTTGGGCTTTGATACCATATTCCTTATTCCAAACTACATTCTTGAAAAGTGGTTACTACATAAACGCTTAAATATAATCATGGTTTTAATCAACTTGTGGCATTTGTTAAAAGTAGCAAAACTGCAGCCTGGCTTACATTATACTAAGCTTCAGTTAAATGGGAAGAAAACTAATCTGGCTACATCAACAGTGTAAAATTACCTTAAAATGCTGAAACATGGTTGCTAATTAAAACCATGGCTTCTTAACATTATAATCATGCTAAATGCTGCAGTGTTGAACACTGCACCTTTATGTTTAATACTGATGCAGTCATGATTCTAAAACTAAACTAAGCAAACCATACACTGCAACAGTCAAATCATTGTAGGACTATGACTGACAACAAACCTATAGAGGCATGAGGCAGGTTTGACATGCCTTTCATCAGCTGCCAAGGACACCTTCTCCTCCACTTAGACTTAGAGAAAGCAATCCCATGTTAAAGTATAATGCACTCCAGTTGGTGCCCACTGGAAAGACTTTATACTAGATCTGGGAACACTGTCAAAATCTTCAATCCTGTACATAGTTTCCCGAACAAATAGAGCCAGGACACGAAGCCTGACATTAAGACATTTTCTACACGAAAAGGTGCATGGCTGTTTTAGAGGTGATTTGAAAAGTAAGTCCAGACCAGACACTAACATATTCATCAAGTCTCCTGAGAACCACACATACTATAAGTGCAGTAACCATATACTCTTAGAAAGCTGCAACAAAAGCAGTTTTCATTTCAGTTCTAGTAACTTGAATTTTCCTGACACTCCATCTTACATTTTTTAACGGAGTCAAAGCTGAATAAATTTTAGACTATCAACACACACACACACACACACACACACACACACACACACACACACACATTTGTGTGTGCACTATAGTCATGTAAACAATTAACAGCCAAGCAAACAAGCAAAACCTCTGCAAAATGAAATGCAGCCACATCGACCACATAATATAATAAAAGCTGCACAAAGACATAAATAAAATGTTGGCACAGTACAAAACACCTCCCGGTATAAAACATGCATGGAGCACCACATAAAGCAACTTACATCATGCATACCCCCTTACGTATACATACTATGGTCACACAAGCATAGAGAACACTGCAACTCCAGGAAATGTGTTATTTGCAAATACCAAAACCTTTAAAGTGGCTTGATCAAGAAGCATTTTAGTGAATCTGTGTTTTGATATACAGTCACATGATATATATTTGACAATCAGGCATTCAAAACAAAAACTCTGCATATGTGTTTGTGCATGTGTGTACCCTCAAACATGTAGATGATTTTTATTTCTATATATATATATATATCTATATATATATATATATATAGGAATATAGACACACACACAAACACACACACGCTTTACCAGAAAGGCTCATCCAGACTCTGCTACACTTTGCTGTGAAGGAAAGGTTAGTTTGCTGTTATTTTTTGTATTTCTGTATTGCCTTTCTATATTTTGAATACTGTAGTTTGTTTTCTTTACCTTGTGTTTTGCTTGCATTCTGTTTTAACAGCATATTAAAACTTCAAAAGAGACCACAGCTCTCTCTGTTCTGAGTCAGGCAGAATTTTTTTCCTCCCTCCCACCCATTTAAGTTGTCTTGTTAAATACCACTGTCTTTCTAGTTGCTTTCTAGTTAGTTATGTTAATCTGACCATATATCTCATTTCTCTCTACTTTCACTGGCTTATGTGAGTAATCACAAAACCATCACTTTTGAAATCCCACCCTTCAATTATTTAAATTTATTGGCCATCCTACAGTATTTCATAGTACCAAAATACAAAAGTAACCACCCTTTCAGTCCATCTTGCTGTTTTAAAAATAGTAACTCTCCACTAAACCTTAACTTTTTAAACAGGAAAAACTCAAGTTACCTACTTTCATATCTAACTTCTCTAGTGATTCTTTTCAATCTTACCTTTAAGCATCCCTGTTACTAGCACTTTCTCTAATACCTAAAAGATCATCTCTACTTGACTCCAAGTAGACTTTTCTCTATCTGTTAAACCTAGCACTTGCTCCTACAGTACTTATTACCTTGATACGGCACTCTTATAGATAGCACCCCAAAAGGCAACCCCCATTTCATCTCTTTTAAAGTTTTTTGTCTAGTCCTTCTAGCATGTCGAGGGATCAGTTGCTAGTGTCCTCTCCTGCTCAGCTGGTGAACCTGGGAATATTGAGGCAATGTTACAATTGCCTCATGTACACAGACAACCCTCTCCTCCTCCCACAAAACACAAATACATAGATGCAACTATACGGCCAAACTGGAGGCTCTCTCAACATAGGACTGGCAAGACCAGTCAGGAGGAGAAGGTTACCACACACACTATAGACCCAGTCTCACATAGTACCATCACAACCTCAAATCATACACATAAACACACAAAGACATACTCCTGATCAAAAATCTACCAAAACAGCAGAGGCCACCAAAGCAGACACCCAAACAACCACCACCTCAGAACACAACACCTGCAACACATAGACCTCACAGTCAGAGTGTCAAACAGTCACAGCCCTTAAGGCCAAACACAATGCCAGACACACTAGTCATTGGTGACTCCATAGTCAGACACACTGGCCCCGCCACCAGACTGAGTAAGGAGAAGGTCACAGTAAGCTGCCTGTCGGGCTAGAATCTGCCACATAAGCACTCAGGTCTCTCAACAGCAGGTGCAAATCAGTCATTGTCCACGCTGGTGTAAACGACCTGAGCTCCTTGGACTACATGAAAAGAGACATTGAGGAGCTCTCTGATTATGTAGCCCAGGCAGGTATGACCCTGACCTTGAGCAGTATCCTACCTTCACCAAGAATGATGCCACAATACAGAGATAAGATGATCAGCTTTAACAATTGGCTTAAACTCTGGTGTCATTCAAAGGGGATCCAATGTCTGTCTGCCTGGGATGACATGCTGGACAAGCCACGCTGCTTCGAGGGCGGCTTGCACCTGTCACCTGGGATTCGGATATTGGCAAAGGCTCTTGCCACCCCATAGTGCCTTTTTTTAGGCTCAAATTCTAAACCTACCACCCTAGAACACAAAAGGAAAACTAAGGGTAATGCTGCTCAATGCCAGAAGTCTAAATCTCAAAATGCACGGCCCTTCTCAGTATGGAGAACATCGATGTCTGTGCAGTGACAGAAACCTGGTTCAAAGCTCCTGAGAGCACCCCAGCACTATCAGGTTTTACCTCTTATCATGCTCCGCCCCAAAATCCGGACAATACCAAGAAAGGAGGGGTCCATATTCATCAAGGACACCCACACCTCAAGACTGGTGGCAACGACGATGCATCGGAGACCATCCAGGTGCAATTAACCATAGGCAAGACTGCTCTGCAAATTGTAGCATGTTACAGGCCACCCTCACAAACTCAGGAACCTCACATGGCCTTCCTGAAAACACTAGAGGGATAAATGTATCACCAAACACCATCATACTAGGTGACTTCAATTACCCTAATATAGACTGGGAACACTACTCAAGCCCAAACCCTAGCCCAAAGTTCCTGGAATTCATAAACTCAAATGCCATGGAACAACTAGTCACCATCCCCACAAGAGGAGAAAACATACTTGATCTCATCATCACGAACATGGGAGCACAATGTTCAACACCGAAGTATACCCCTCACTGGTGAGATCAGATCACAAACTAATCTCGCTGGAGGTCCTCATCCCACCCCACCTGAAATAAAAAGACCACAGTAAAGAACTTCTTCTCCGACTTCTAAAGACTAGTGTGGTCTCCTTTAAGGCCCCCGCTGGCAGAAAACAGTACTCAAGCCGCTGAATCACTTACAAATGCCTTCTACCAGCACCTGCAGGACTGCATGGATAAGGCAATCCCAAGCAAAACAAAGACTCTTTGTACCAAAGGCAAGCGTCCAGTCTGGTGGACCCCAGCCATAAACAAACTCTACAACAAAAGGAGGAAGCTACTACAAGATAGAGCAAAATCCTTAAAAGGTAAGACACCCTTGATCACTATAAGTAAAAACTAAGAGCTCTCATAAAATCCTCCAAAGCAAATTTTGAGAGAAAAATAGCTAAAGACTCAAAAGACAATCATAAGGCCTTCTTTAGCTATGTTAGAAACCTGGGAGGAAACTCCCGATATGCTCAGAACTAGTTCAAAATGATGTGAAGATTACTGATCCTACAGACATTGCCAACATACTGGCTGACAGGTTCAGTGAAAACTTCTCCCCTCCCCAAAAGGAGAGATATCTATACCAAGCGATTGCAGCCCCCAAACATCTCCAAGCAAGTGAGAACTGCTCTCTCCAAAGCAAAAACACAGCATCCATGGGACCTGATGGTGTCCCGAATTAAATCCACAGCTAGGACAGCTGTTTAATCATAGTCTTACCTCTGGATACTGCAACTGTGGTCCCACTTCACAAAGGCGGTGCCTCCAAATTTCCGGCCCATTAGCTTGACAAGCCTTATCTGCAAAGCCATGGAGAGGATCATAATGGACCTCATAAATAAAGACATAGGAATTTGCAGACTTTGGATCCATCCCAGTTTGGCTTTGTCAAAGGCAGATCATGCCTTCTAAATTTGGTTGACTTTTTGAAACAGTCACCAAAGCCATTGATGAGGGAAAGGCAGTCCATACAGCCTACCTCGATCTGGCGAAGGCGATACAATACCCCACTGGTATCATTGAAAAACTCATCAGCTTAAATGTTAACCCATACATCACAAGATGGGTTGCAAACTGGCTGAGTGACAGAACCCACAGGGTCAGAGTTGCTGGCGCCATGTCAGACTCAAAGCCTGTCACAAGTGGTGTACCACAGGGCTCAGTCCTGGGCCCACTCTTGTTTGGCATCTACTTTTCCGAGTACAAGCAAACACAGGAGGGTTATGGCTGACAAAGTTTGCAGATGACTGCAAACTGGAGCCATAGTAGAAAACACATCTGACACAGATATCCTTCAGAAGGGTCTCACAGAAGCGGATAACTGGTGCCAGAGCCATGGCCTAAAGTTAAATGCCAAAAATGCATAGTCATACCAAAACAAGGTTACCCTAGCTACCAAATAGGTGGCAATCCACTGAGCACAGAAGAAGTTATCAGGGACCTGGGGCCCAGGTTGATAGTAGTCTGTCATTCGACACCCATGTAGCTAAAGTAGTTAGGAAGACCTTCTACATTGCCCACCTTATCATGAAGGGATTCTCATCTAGATCAAGGAGGTCATAGTCTCCCTATACTCATCACTCATCAGACCAATGATTGAGTACAATGCCCCATTCGAATGTATCTGACCCGACACTTGCAGCAGCTGGAGGCCACAAAGTTCCTCACCAAAAGGATAAAGGGTCTCAAACATCTGTCCTATGCTGCCCGACTGAAAGAACTCCAGCTCTATTCAGTAAACACGCTTGCTCAGAGGTGACCTTTGCCTAACATACAAGGCCATGTCAAACCCAGATTTGATGAATATGCTTCACCTCAAAAATCTAGATCCGTCAGAGCCACGGAGACTTAAACCTCAACACGGCTATTAATAGGGCGTGCTGGAGGGATAGATTCATCACCCAAAGACTCCCTATGCTGTGGAATAAAATCCCGGTATATGTGAGGCAGAGCACCTCGCTGGCCTTGTTCAAGAGAAATCTTGACCAATGGATGGGAGATCGCAGATATACCCCAGGGATTACCTCAGTGTCACTGCTCGACAGAGGCACAGCAAAATAATGGGTATAGTTCCCCATACTAAAGGGGTGGCGTAAGCCACAAAACTATGGGCTAGGCTTGTAAATGCCCTCGGGCAGATAGTCTAGTATGAACCTATGAACCTATACACAGATACTGTAGATAAAAAGATGGACAGACAGAGACAGTGAAAGGTACATCAACCACTGACACTTCTCTCTATTCAAAGCCACTCTCCTATCTTCTCTGGCAGTCATGCCTACCTGTCGCATGTCTTTCTCATGCAATCCATCTATCTATTGCCTAGATGTCTTCTCCTTCCTTCTTCCTAGCTCTCCCAAGTATGCTTTATCAAATCACTGTATACATTCCTAACTATGTGGTCAAACCATCATAATCTGTTCACTCTGACATTCTCTGTAACTGAGGCTACTCTGGCTTCTGCTCTGATACTCACATTTCTTCCTCTGTCCAACAGTATGCCTCAAATATACACAGAGATATAGATACAAATATTAGAGATAGCTGCACAGATAGCCATTTTCTGTCAACCTACCCTATTCTTGTTTGCCTACTTCAGCAACCACTGGGAGCAAGGCATTAACGCATTCTGGACAGGGGACAAGTGTGTAAACACACATGAACAACAAAGACACAGACTCACACTTATTCACAAACTACAGATACACCTATTGGAAATTTGGAGAATGCCAAATCACTTACTGGAAATTTTTGAAAGGCTGAAGAAAAACAAACCTAGAGAAAAAAACATGTAGACACAGGGAGACATGCAGACTCCACATAGTCACACAACACAAATTAAAGCCAAGAACCTCCTACTGTGAGGTAGTACCCTCTCTATCCCTCTCCCCTCCCTCATGTACACACAGTGTGTGTGTATATATATATATATATATATATATATATATATATATATGCGTTTTTGTGTACATACACACACACACACCAACACATACATATATACGCACGCACACATACGCAGTGGATGTATGTTGAAATATCTATGTACAAAAATACTTAACAGCTAAACACTGATCCTGAAAGATTGAAAGGCAAAAAAAAAAAAAAAAAATCGCATTATAATTATATACACCAACCATGAGATCTCTCTGCAGTGGAGAAAGGGCAAATTCCTCAGTATCCACTGTTCACAATCTTGCACAGACCTAATTCCGTCAGAAGCGATGAAATGAGTTTCAATAACTTCTGCCAATGAAAAAATGTCTGGCATTGCAAATGTTCAATTACATCTATGTGTTCCATAGATATATTATGTAAAACACCTATATATAATATATTTAGATTTATGCCTATTTGTAGAAATAATATTTCCACTAACTTGAGTATAGCCCCATTAGGTAGTTATAACCATTCCATTGGTAAACAACGTGACTATAGACAAGCACTGGTCCATGAATACAATGCTTTTAATAACAAAATTACTAAGGAAGTAGTTAGAAAATATGGACCCGGTTCCTTGAGTTGACAGATTTGGACCAAATGGATGGAGTTACTTGTAAAATTGTATATAAAAACTCACAATCTTTTAAAAATCTTTTGGAAAATGGGGGACCGGGCAAAGGTAATAGGCCCAGGAAGGGTACATATAAATGTGGGCATTGTCCACAGTGTGCTAGTATTTTAAACACTGATAACATTTATTTAGATCGTGGGGACAGGTGGATTACAAGTACAAATTATTTCAACTATGAGAGTAAGGGGGTAGTATATTTAGGCATGTGTTCAGAATGCAGCTCCTTCTACGTTGGGAAAACTGAGAGAGTACTAAAAAGAAGGATTTATGAACACAAATATGAAATTTCAATAAAAAAGTATCAAACGCCTTGTACAAACATACTATTAATTGCCCTAAAGCCAAATTTCAATTTATGGTTTTGGAACCAGTTCAAAAAGATGTGAGGGGAGGGCTATGGGAAGAAAGGTTAGAATATAAGGAACTATGGTGGCAAATCTTCCTGGATGCCAGCACCCCCCCCAGGACTTAATGAATTTATTTCCATTGTACCACTTCTAAAATTAAAAGTAGAGAAAATATAAAATGCATTTCACACTATAGTCAATAGATGGCAGGCTAACTATACAACATTTTTTTAAACCTTATTTATTATATTATTATTATTTTTTGTATTGTCTTTTCCTAAAAGGGAATTATAAAATAATTTTATTATTCTATGAATTTATAAGGTATTTTATATACATGATTTGAGTGTACTATAGTTATGTTTAAAAATTGTTTTTAGGAACACTTAATAGAGACTTGAGTGTTGTTAACGTTTTAGGATAAAACTTTTAATTAACTACCTCATTTGGGATTCATTGTGATTGGTTACTTTGTTTTTTAGGAGTGTTTAAAAGCTTTACACAGTTTACCATTGCTTATCTGATGAAGTCATTGTATTGGGACGAAAACGCAGTGTGTTTTAATAGCGTTAATGTATTGTGGTTGCTGGGCCTTTTATGAGCTTTTTGTGGATTATCGAATAAAGGTTAAAAGCATTTTCCGTTGTGGCTCTTCTGCAGTATTGGCGCTTTCTTTGTTCAGAGTTTACCTGTTGTGCCATTTCCTCCTTTTTTTTTCTTTTTTCTTAAATAATGTCATTGTATAATAGCAATAACCCACTTCTGGGTGTGGGTAATGCTGGATTTACCCACGGTTGTCTTTGTTTGGCCACTCAGGCTTCACCCTCGTGACCAAACCACGTCAACCGTGGGTAAATCCAACATTACCCACACTCAGGCATGGGTTATTGCTTAATTCAATCACTTCTCTCAGTATTACAGACATTTTATATTCCAAATATTCAGCTAACTGAAGGGGTTCCCAGATAGACAGACAGATATAAATACAGACAGGCAGACATATATACACATGCATACATCCGCAGGCCATATAAATATGCTTTAAATGTATTCACATATACAATGATTCTGGTTCTAATCCTCAACATAAATCAACAGATTAGTCTGATTATAACAAAAATGCATTTTGTCAGGGTCCTAACAATCACAGTAGGTCCTTAGCCATAAATATTGTTTCTACAGTTGCTATAAGTAAAAATCAAATAGGCCTGAAAATTAAAATTAATTCCAGATTCAGAAACTAGCAGCAAACTCCGTGAGGACTTTAACCAAGATTTAATTGCAACACTTATCAGCAATCCATTGGTTCAGAAAGTGGGCCATAAAATAGCACTCATGAATAATTAATTAGAGACCATACTGAGAGTTGTTAAGTTACACTGAGGCTTTGCACAGCATTCTATCACTGAGCTCTATGTTTTCCCAAGCAACCTGCCATTGCATGGGGATCCTGCAGTGAGTAGTTACATGGTCTACAGCTTAGCGGATCCTACCTAGTTTCTGCTGATATTGAATTAAATATAAAGCTACAAATGCTCTCAATAGTTAGAACTATACAGTACAGCTACAGTGGTGGAGTGCTTGTTGCAAGGGGCAGTGATATCACTGGTGTCTGTCCAGTGCTGGTTCACAAGTGTAAGTCAGGAGTGCCCTGCATCTTTTCTGAATTCCACCAACAGGACACTCCAGTCACTCAGTGAAACTGGACTGTGTTAAGTCAAAGTCTTGTTAAACTAAAACAGCAAAATTTTCTGCATCACTGGCACACATTTATTTTTCTGAATTTGGCTCACAGTTTTGATTACAACAGTTTTTTTTTCTTTCTTGACAATGGAGACAAAAAGCTCCATATGGCTTTCTTTTTATTATGCATATCTCTTTTTCCTTTCCATCAAAGTTATATAACTGAATTTACAGTTTTCACAGATGCTTATGCAAAAAATATGTAAGGATGGTAACATTTTGACAGTAAAATGTAGAAGGATATTGAAGCTGTGTGATCTGAAAGCTGTTGAACATTCTGTGATAAATAATCCACGCTTCAACTGAGTACGAGGAAGGAACACTGGGAAAACCAAAGTGTTAGATCGATTAAATTAATAATTAAAACAGGTATGAAGGCATATGTCTCTTAATCCAATTCCAATATGAGTGCCAGACGTTTCGCAAGACAATAGGCAACCCAAAAGTTTTAAAGGTGTAGATTTGAAATACAGTACATGTTTACAACATTTAAAAGAATATTGCATATACATACAAATAGTAGTGTTACAGTTTAAGAAAAAAAAAATTGCAAATACCATTTTCCAGTTTACTTATGCTATACTGTGGTTACACGATTTTTCTTACTATAGAGCAAATGTGTATCATTGAACAGTATTGCCACTAAACCTTTGCTGCAAAGTGCTTTTTCATATGTTGCAGAATTCTACATTATGTGCATAAAGCTGAGTACAAATAATGCACTATTCTCCTGCCTGACAAACAGAGAATTTAAATACTGTCACAGTGATTTAAACTGATTACTCTGTGAATATGGATTATTTTAACCATAATAAGCACCTTCCAGTACACATATAAAAGCATTTTAAATGCTCTCTCTAGAGCCTTAAAGACAATAAATTGTATTTATTTATGAATTTAAAGTATGAAGACCATCTTTACATATGAACCAGTCACACAGCACATAAAAATGCATCAAAAGAACACCATGCAGCTTGAGTGAGTGATGTGTGTGTGTCTTATGTCTATAGATGTATCATTCTCAGAAGAGCATGCACACATACAAACACTCACGTGCAAACACAGTCACACAGATTGTTTGACAGTGATATCACTCACTGATTGTTCATGCTTGCTATGTCTGAGAGACAAACAAATGATTTTACTAACAATAACAGAGTAAAAATGCATTTAGCATAATGATCTCACTACCAAAGAATAATATGGCAGTATTATTAAGCCTAGAGATAATTCACCCTAGATTGATTCTGTATATATAAATGTATTACTACACGGTGTTCCCATTACTAGAGAACCAGATATAGTAGGCCATGAAAAGAAGTCAAAAGTAGCACTGATCATCGAAATTGCTACACCCAGAGATTACAGTGGTTTATGTACAAAGAGAGAGAAATACGAAGTCGTAAAATACCAGGATGTACAAGCAGAAACGAGGGTAATATAGAAGGATACCCAGGCAGTTCCAGCACTAGTAGGAGCAATAGGTCACATAAAAAAAGAATTTACAGTCTTATTTAGATATGCTATCGATACATGTAACTCTGTACGAACTGCAGAAGGAGTCAGTTCTGGGTACGTTGTGGGTGCTGCAAATAGCACCTTTGTTTAGCATCAAATACTGAAACATTATTAATTTCGTGAAGTTTAATCATACTTTGACTTAGGAATGTGGTCCGTTCCCATCATGGTACTAGAAACTCAAAAGACTTGGAGAAATGAAACTGGGAAAAACATACTCCAACATATGTCAGGAGTAATACAATGTAGTTTTTTTGGATTTGTCCAGAATTCTTTTGCTGAGAGGCTGACAGGTATTGTCAGCAGTAGCACATTTCCCCTTTAGTCACTTCTCTTCAAGTGGCATATTTTGATATGCATAATGGCTGAAAATTCTCCACATTTCTAATTCCGAGCTTCTAAGACAGAAGCCATTAAATACTAATGCACAATTAAGGGTTATGCACAACCCGTGAAAGTATGCATGTTACTTTACCACACTCAGAGAGCAAACAGGAAAGATTGCCCTAATACTCTAATAGGAAATCTGAAAGGAAGGGTAACACGTAGACTGAGGAAACTGTGTCCAGCAATAAAGGTCTGCTGCTGTAATGAATAGCTTCTAATCCTTCATTTATTAAAAAAAAAGTGTCATGCATTAGATGCTCTGTGAACCCACTCTCAGCACTACATTGTAGATGACACAGCTTCCAGAAGTAGGGCAGTACAATATCAATGTCTATCTAAATATCTTACCAGCAGTGAACAAGCTTTGTTGTATAGGTGTAGTGTTAACAGATCTGATCAATAATTAGTCAAAACTAAACACATTATGCTGCTGCACATGCTGGTTTATACAAGTCTGCACTGCACTGCACTAGAGACAGAAAATGATGAAACAGACTATAAACCACTGTGCTTCCAGTCCAGTCATCACTGAGGTCCTGAATGGCTTCAGTGTAGAGCTCTTGCTGCATTCCTTAATTACAAATCTTCTCATTAACTGTGTAATTATCTCCATCAGTGGTTGTGCGTGTGTATGTGTATAGCTGTGTCACTGATCCTGTTCTTCATTGCTCTGACCTTGAACTGTCTAGTCTAAATAATCAGTTGAGTAAGTCCTTCTTCTCTGTATAAGCAGTAATCCTGAAGAACTATCTCATCTTCAGTGTTAAGAAATTTAACTGCATTGCTACAGGGCAAGTCCTGCAACATCTACACCTGTCTCAGCCATCAGTGATTTTTGAATGTTTATTTTTATTTCATAATTTATTTGATGTGCTGCTCAACACTAGAAGTCTAAATCTCAAAATGCACTCACTCGAAGTACTCCTTAAAATGGAGAACATCAACATTTGTGCTGTAACAGAGATATGGTTCAAGGCAGCAGAAAGCACCCCTGCACTAGCAGGCTATAACTCATTCCACATCTTTTGGTCCCAAAACTTGGACCGAAGCTCCAAAGGCGGTGGTGTTTCCATATTCATAAAGGATGCACACACCTCCAGACTGGTAGCCCAATATAATGCATCTGAGATACTTCAGGTGCAGCTAACACCGGGTAAGACAGCGATTCAGGTTGTAGCCTGCTATAGGTCCCCAACCAAGTCCGAAGACTCTCACTCCACATTCCTAAGCACCCTATAGAATATTAGGGTCCAACCTAACACTCTCATACTGGGCAACTTTAACTACCCCTCCATTAACTGGGAAAACTACTCATGTACCAATACGCTTGCCCAACGTTTCCTGGAATTCATCAATTCCAATGCCCTGGACAAGCTTGTTCTCACCCCCACTAGAGGTAGCAACATCTTTGACCCAGTCATTACTAACATGGGCAACCATTGCTCTACACCAGTAGTTAACTGCTCCCTGGTTAGATCTGACCACATCACCCCCCAAAGGTAACCACCATGAAAAACTTCTCCAAAGCTAACTTTGGGCTTCTAAAAACAGAGGTGGCTAACTTCACAGCACCTATGCAAATGGAGAATAGTTGCATGACCACCGAATCATACACCCAATGCACTTGAAGAAAACGTACACAAATGCATGGATCTCTCCATACCCAAGAGAACTATGATGCTCTCCTCCAAAAAAAGGAAGCCAATCTGGTGGTCCCCTGCCATAACCAAACTCTAAAACAGGAGGAGGAAACTGATGTGGAATAAAGTGAAGTCCCAAGACTGGAAAAACTCCCTTATCAGCCTCAACAAAAAGTTAAGATCCCTCATTAAATTCTCTAAAGCTAGCTATGAAAACAGAATTGCAGCAGATAGTAAAGACAACCACAAGGCCTTCCATAGCTATGTAAAGGATCTCCACCGCAATACCCAGATTTGCTCTGAGCTACTGCACAATGGTACCTCCTATACCAAGCCAACAGATATTGCCAATATACTTGGCCGACAGATTCAGTGTCAACTTTACCCCCCCTCCCCAGGACAAATCACAATACCAGTAGATTGCCAGGCATCTAGTATTACTGCTGCACAGATTAAAACAGCACTGCCCAAGGCCAAGAATACAGCTTCTATGGGACCTCACCATATCCCTGGCTGTGTTCTACATGAACTACAGAGTAAACTGGCACCTCACCTGTGTGCCCTGTTCAATCATAGCCTCACCTCAGGCATTGTCCCTACAGAATGGCACACTGCTACAGTCATCCCTCTCCACAAGCAAGTCGCGACTACAGACCCTGGGAACTATCGTCCCGTTAGCCTGACGAGTCTGATATGCAAAACTATGGAACGCATCATCATGGACCTACTAAACAAGGATGTAGGGAATCTCCAAACTCTGTATCCTACACAGTTTGGTTTTGTGAAGGGTAGATCATGCCTGCTCAACCTGGTTGACTTCTTTGAGTCAGTCACCAGAGCTGTGGATGAAGGCAAGGTGGCTCATACAGCCTACCTTGATCTGGCCAAAGCCTTTGATACCATTCCCCACTCAGGAATCATAGAAAAACTCACTAAGCTAGGCATCAACCTAGGTGGGTTTCAAACTGGCTCACAGATAGAACCCACAATGTGAAAGTAGCTGACTCCAAGTCAGACTGCCAACCAGTCACGAGTGGAGTTCCACAGGGTTTGGTATTGGGTCATCTCCTGTTTGCTAAGTCCAGGCCAACAGGAAGGGACTCTGGCTGACAAAGTTCGCAAACGATTGCAAGTTGGGAGCTATTATTTAACTCAACAAGTGATGTTGACATCCTACAAAAAAGCCTCACTGAGACCAATGACTGGTGTCAGAACCATGGCCTTAAGCTCAATGCCAAAAAATGTGCCGCCATCCCCCTTAGGAGAAACCTGGTTCCCTTGCATTACCACATTGATTGTAGTCCACTGAACACAGAAGGCGTTATAAGAGATCTGGGAACACAGGTTGACAGCAGCCTCTCTTTTGATCATGACATTACCACTGTGGTCAGAAAGTCCTTCTATGTGGCACATCTCATTACTAAGGGTTTTGCATCCAGGAAGAAAGAGACCATTGTCTTCCTCTACTCTTCCCTCATTAGGCCAGTCACTAAGTACAATGCCCCATTTGGCATGTACCTCACTTGACACCTGCAACAACTGGAGAGGCCGCAAAAGTACCTTACAAAGAGGATCCTAGACCTTAAACACTTGTCCTATATGGACAGACTCAAAAGACTCCAACTATTCTCTGTCTCATATCACCTAATTAGAGGCGACCTCTGCTTGACTTACAAAGTCATGACTGACCAAGCTCTGTTAGAAATGCTACATCTAAGGAGATCCCAGTTCCTCCGCACCACACACTCCAGAGACCTCAACCTCATTACCACAATCAACAGAACATGCTGGAGGGACAGGTTCATAACCCAGAGACTGCCCATGCTATGGAACAGACTTCTCATACATGTCAAGCAGAGCACCTCACTGGCCCTCTTCAAGAAAAATCTTGATGAGTGGATAGTAAATAGAAAAATCACCCCGGGATCACTCTAGTGGCTCGACTTGACAGAGGCACTGGGAACTAAGGTCAGGTGGCACAATGCCATGGTAATCCTATGGGCTAGGCTTGTAAAAGCTCCAGGACCATTAGCCTAGTACACACTTATGAACCTATGATAATCAGGTGATTTAGGCACACAACACAACGAACAAGGTAAATTACATGGCATGAATATGTTACATATATATTAGGAATAACAAAATCATCTATTACATAAATCCTGAATGGTTGTTTTCATTTAGAATTGGAAGGTTTAAGCAACTGAACATCTGTAATAACTTAATGCTTGCTCCATTGCACAAACAGAACCTCCCTGACTATAGCCAAGATGATCCTGGTTCGGTTAGAGGCCTGTGTGCTGGTGAAGCCCACCAATGAGTATTAGAAGTGAGTAACTGACATTGTCTTATTCATCCCAGGGAAGAAGCTAGTATATTGGACTTGGGGGCATGAGGTCAGCCAAGGCGTACATCTCAGTCTAGCTAAGAATAAGCAGGAATGCATAAGTGCACACCCACGTGGGTTCAAGAGACAGAATACTGCTCTCCACCTGCTAACCAAAAGAGAGAGGGATTTAGGTACATAAATTAAAAATCTGATCTAACCATGGATGATGGCGCATGAACACCCTACTCTTGCCTCCAAATGCCTGGACATAAGATGAGATTACCAAAAGGTATTGCCACTTGAAAAGGAGGAACCCCTCAAATGAATGATGTGGGTTGTTAATGCCAGAATGGATAGAGTGATTAATGGGAGGATTGGAGGGGCATATAATATCATGAGAACCTTGATGGTGAAAGGCTGTAAGGGCCAAAACATTTGCAGTAAGTCAGAAAAGTAATACCAAATTAACGTATCATTGGAGGAGGAATAACAGAAATGTACAGCAAAAAAATAAGCACAATAGTATTTGTGTCTAGTTTTAGGGCTAAGCAGATGAAGAAATGAAAGAAATATAAGTAAAGTCAAATCATTCACACACTGTCCAAAAATCTGCTTAGTCCAATTGGGGGTCATGTGGGAACTAGAGTCTATTCCAGCATTCGGTGGGTGCAAGGTAGTGAAATTAATCCTTAAAGTGCCATGCCATTACAGGATGCATATACATATACACGCAGACGCATATGCAGACCCATACATACCTTGCATACTTATGGGCAATTTGAAGGACTGCCAATTCACTTAGAAAATCAAGTAATTGTTTATGCAAAATACAAAAACAAAACTTCAATAACACCCATTATGACTCTCAGAAGTGGAGTTTGAAGGTTATCCTGAATCACCATATGCATATTTTGTTTTAGATATCTTAATATAGGTAACTGAATGGTGTAGTGGTATTGTGGGGCTGCCTTGTAGGTAATTTCTCTGGATCACTTCAAGATGGGGTGCCTTCTCTGCATGGTCTGTATGTCCTGATTGCATCCCCATGAAATTCATTGATATCACTGGTTTTCTCTCACCTCCCAAAGGTATGCTGATAAAGTGAACTGATTCTAAATTGCTCAAAGGAGTGAATATCTGTTTGCATTCTGTGAGGGACTTGTATCCCATCAAGGAGTAGACCTCTGCCTTATGCTAAGATGGGCTATGACTCCCCTGAAACCCTGAAGATGGTAACAGTGACACTACAGAATTAAAGGATATTATAATATGGAATTCTTGAAAGCAGTGAGTTTGGAAATGTTCCTAGGAACTATAAGAAAGGAAGTAAAAGAACAGGCTCCTATTCTGGGGAAAGGCTTTTGTCAGCATCCAGCCCAAAAGTGAGTCTGCCTAGCACAAAGGCAGCATTGTCATGAGACAGAAGCTAATATTGGGAGTAATATATAAGTTTTTTTTACCAAATGTTGTACAAAGGGTAGCTTAATGGCTAAGGTGTTTGCCTTACAAACTCAAGGTGCAGGGTTTGAGTCTCACAAGGGATAATTGGCTAGGCTTAAAATGGCTCGCAAGGGCAGTTAGCTTAGTACTAAAACTATGAACTAAAAGGAAATATACAAGTAGTTGTAGCAAACTCAGGGAGACAGACTGACCTTAGCATATCAGTGAAGTAACACAGATAGACTGTGATTTGGATTTTGACCACTGAGGGAACAAAAAGCTTCAGGTCATGATCAGGCTGCATCACATCATGAGTATGATATAAAATATATCAGCTGTGGGATATACCAGTCCCTTACAAACCCTGACAAGTTCTCACATCAATTCTTAAGTTTCAAAGTGAGCCTTCCTTTCTTCCTTGCTGATTTAGAATGTTTAAGGACAATTTAGCATTCAATCTATCACCTTTTCAAGGAATAAATACAAGCCTGTGCCATCACAGAGCATTAATGCTTGTCTACAGAGCTCTTTTCCTGTCCACGTCATTTTCAAAGTCCTATCATAAAACTGCCTCTTAGAAACCAAAAGCAGTAGTGACAGTTAAGTTCTTGTAATTCTTTCCTCTCTTCATTTACTCCCTCCCAGGTGACTAAGCTGTTATGATTATTTATTTTTGCTTTTACACAGACTTTCTAGTACTCTAATCGCAAATCTATAGAACTACAGACATACCTGAGAGATATCCCATTCTGGTATTCAATGGTCTTTGTCCTGCTTTAAACATGATAATGTGCTGCAGTATGCAGTATTCATTTCTGAGACTCTTCATAGTCCGACACGCACCCGAACATTTGGCAGCTAATTGCCTCCTGTGATCTTCCAGAGTCTTTTTGCTTTTTTTACCTATTTTTTGACCTGGTAAGCCCACTAGACAAACTGTTCCATTTAAGGGGACCCAGTAGCACTGTCTAAATAAGTAACACAATGACAAGATGCATGCACATACACTCACAGAACTACTCACACACTGTCCCTCTACCCAAACAAACACAAGCATATAAATATACATACATACATACATACATAAAACCCTTTCATATGCACATTTGCTATCACTTAACCTTGAGTAACAATCTGCATGGGGTAAAGCCGCTCTGCTTTATTCTGTGCAGATTGCCAACCATTGACATGTGCAGGGGCAGTCTGCTAAATACCAGCATGTATGTATGTATTTTTTGCATTATCCTTGTGGGTGACTTACATAGGATGGCTATGTACATGACATCTGTACGGTACTAGATTCTTAAATGAGCAGTGTACCAGGCTGATAAATGTGCCTCATCAGCAGAGATTCTGTCCATGGACTACCACATGTACATGCAGCTCTGAAACCCTTACTGTTCAGCACAGCAGAGCTGCCCTATGGAGTAGAGAGGAACACTTTGAAATGTGATAGCCTTCAGTCATACAGAAGGCAAACTGCATTGCTATGCATACTGTAGAAGTTGTCTGTAAATCCCAGCTAATGTGTTTTGGTATGCAGCTTGTTATCATAATATAGCAGAAACTACTTCACTGTCATCTAATTTTCTACCAAGGGTTGCATCACATCTTTAGACCTACCAAACTAAATTAGTTTAAAATCAGAACAATACTAATATACATCAAGCACAATATCTTGCTTTCTCAGCATTATCTGTTATAATAAAGTAGTTTTTACAATACACTATAGAGCAGAAAATAAGGCTCCCACAACAAATAGTAGGCCTATAGGTATGGAAAAATAGAGAGTTAAGGAAAGAAATTACAAAGATGTACAAGTATAACAGGAACACAACTAATATTTTGAACTGTTTTTTGCACTAAAGCAGTTTAGACTGAACAAGAAACCAAATATGCTTAGAGCAGAAAGATGAGTTTATTTATTTATTGGTATTTGTTTACTGAGTCCGAGTGGGCCGAAAAAGACCCTTTTTCAGTGGTGAAAAACTCCAGTACAAAAATACAATTAATGACTACAGTTGTTGAGAGTTATACAACAATAAAGAGTCATGAAAGATAACTGTATAAAGTGTAAAAGAAAAAAAAAGAAAAAATTATATAATGATGTACAATACAATTTTAAAACAACACTGCAATAAGGTGTAATTTTGTGATAAGATTTTGTAATATTGAAATGATGGAGCTATAATTACAGGAAGAAAAAATACAAGGAGTATTAAAATATGAGGTAAAAAAAAGTATTCATCACAGTATATAAACTATTGAAAAATTGCTGGGATGCAAGTTGGTATGTTGACAGCAAGAACAGAGGGGGTGAGGTGAGGGGGTGAGGTGAGATAGGTAAGAAAACAGAAAAGTCATAAAAGATAAATAAAAAAAAAACCACAGGGAGGGGAAACTGTGGGGAAAAAATATAGGCTAGAGACAGTAATTGCTATAAGTGAATGGAGGAGGTGAATAAAGGATGACAGAGTGTATAAGGATGTCTTGTATAAAAAAGCAGAGTGAGGTGAAAAGGCCAGAGCAGGATAAGGAAATGGAAAGTTTAATTCAAGTGATATGACCTTTCATTTTATTGGAAGTAGTAGTTTGTTGATTCTAACACTAGGATGGGTTATACTCTCTCTCTTTCCTATTTAAGCACCATGTGGTACATCGGGCAACAAGCACCTTTCAGCGCTTGTTGTTTCTGTAGCAGTTACGGGTTTTATGGGTTCAGGATGCGAGCTCAAGGCCCAAACCTCCATGGAGTGTGCACCACACACATTCGCATGCACACACACACACACACACACACACACACACACACACACACACACACACACACACCTAGGACCAATTTAGAGTGCCCAGTCCACCTACTGCATGTCTTTGGAGTGTGGGAGGAAACATGAGCACCCGGAGCAAACCCACATGAATGCATGGAGGACATGCAGACTCCACACAGAAGGCACCTCAGCTGAGAATCGAACCAGAGAACCTCTTGCTGTGAGGTGACAAAGCTAACCACTACACCAATGCGCCGCCCTATGGGTTATACTAAGCAGATTTAATCTGGAGAAGAGCAAGAGTATGACCATGTGCTCAGCAGATGCTGCTTTAGGTGAAAAGCAGATTCAGGCCTATACGAGTTTAGGTTGCTGATTTGTTTCAGGCAGACAGGAATGAAGTTCTGTGCTTTGGAAACAAAAGTTTGAGAAAATTGAGTTACCTACTAAGTTATAGGATTTTGAAACAGCAAGCAGAGACTTGTCCCCAGATCTGAGCTCTCTATTTGAGGAGTATGGTTGGACAATAGATTGTAAAGCAGGACTTTTATGTGGTCGATGCATACGTTTGTGGGTTACTAACAGTAGTGTCAAGGTTGGGTGTTGTGGGAGCTCTAACTAGTTGAGATATTTTAGTGACAGACAGTTGTGAGTTTTTAAGCGATGGCTATCTGCAAAGTTGCAGACTTTGTTAAAGCAATGTTATGTTTTGCATACAAATGTTGTTTGAAGAATGATGAGTACTGGGGAGGCATATAGAAGGGATGGTGATACAAAGGCTGTGGCTATGTGTTTTCTTTCTGTGTTAGTAAGATAGGATTTAGCCCTACAAAATAAACCATGTTTTTGATGGGTTTGTTTATTGTTTGGATTATGTGACGGTCAAATTTCATTTTGTCATCCATTGAGAGCCCCTAGAGGTTTAGTATGTGAGACTTACTCTATTTTGCTATTATTGGCTGAGTATATAGTAAAGGGGTTTTTTTAGACAGATGTTTAGGAGTAAATAAAATTAGTTTATGAGTTTAGTCTTCTTGGGATTAAGCAGAATTTAAGCCTTATTTAGCCATGTTTTAACAAATGAAAAAGATTATGTCACTGCTTGTAGTTCTGTGAGGTTTTCGGCTGTGCAGGTAAGAGTAGAGTCAACTGCATACTGAGCTATGGTGGCATGTTCCATGGCAGAGTGAAGATCAATGGTGGCATGTTCTGTGGCAGAGTAAAGATCAATGGTGGCATGTTCCATGGCAGAATGAAGATCAATAGTGGCATGTTCCATGGCAGAGTAAAGATCAATGGTGGCATGTTCTGTGGCAGAGTGAAGATCACTACTGAAGACACTGAATAACAGTGGCCCATGAATCGATCCTAAGAACACAGGTAGAAAGGATGAATAATCATCTTTCATTTCACTGCTTGTGCCCTGTTTAATAGGTAGCTTTGAAACCAAAGAAAAGATGAGGAAGAGATGCTTATGCAGACAGCTTTACACTGTTACTGACAGAGTTATATAAAGTGTAGAAAAAAGAAACTTATAAAGCATTTGCACTGATATCTTACCAAGGTCAGATAAGCATTCATTTGTTTATTTTATGTTCCCCCACCTCAGTCTTCCCTACCATCATGTCTCCCTCTAAAAGACTTGAGCCTGTTTATTCCCTAGTGCTAAGGGATCCCCTAAATCTGTTTGGGTGAAAGACATCCAGAGGGGCCATCACCTTAGGCAGACAATGGGTACTGTGGACTCTCACTGGCAATCTGGCTATGACAGAATGTTTATGTATAGGTCATAACCCCATGCCTGAGTGAGTGAAAGACTGCCTGCTTTACGAGGGAGGGTTACAATACCCTCCTCCTGTGACTACATGCTCCTTGTTGATGTAGGCTAACACCAGATATTTCCTTGTAAGTTTTAAGTCCGCCCCAGGATGTCTATCATACCTCCACATCTGTCATAAAGATTTTTATGCATAAACTGGCCTTTCCAGAGTTTACAGTGAAAGTTCTAGTTTTTCAGATGGTTACTAAGCCACCTGGATAGGCCCCTCTCTGAAACTATGGCATTCCAGTGTGTCTGGCAGTCTAAAGTAATTCACTAACTCAAATGTCCTTTTAAGTCAAAGGATATTGCTGCAGTTAGTAAGTCAGTTTCTAGATCCAGGTATACTGTATCTGTAACACAAGGTATGGCAGTTAAGGTGTTGGCAATGAGATGAAAAGTTGCACTTAGCAATACGTTTTGTCAGGTGTGACTACATGGTTTTTCAACTAATATTGCTAAAAGGTGTAAGTGCACTGTTGGCCATAACTCAAGAGATGGTTCTGAGTTGGCAACCTTGAGAAGTAACCATCTGACTAAAAGTTTAAATATGGGTGGTTAAATACTTGAAACTATGGACACATTGATGTTCAAAATTAATAGTTCTGCTATAAAGGTTAATGCCATTTTAAGGAACAGTTGGAATAAAGTAGGCAGAGAGGGGTTATATTTGAATTTAGTTTGTCACATATCTCCTTCACTGTTCTTCCCAAAACAAAAACAGGAATTGGTCTGTAAGATATCCAAAGTGCATTGAAGGAGGGCAGTGCTTGAGGCAAGTATACTGAAACTTCTGTGATTTCTACATTCAATATGTTTTCTATCATGGCTTGTACCATGCTAACCCCCATACACACTCTCTCTACACAAAGAAAGAAGACACTTGAGATTTGCCTACTACATCTACTAAGTCCTTAATGACCTTCTAGGCTAAATAGAAAATAAATGCATATTTTTTTATTCTAGTGCAAATATATACATGCAAAATGTGTGTGTGTGTGCACGTGCTTGCGCACCCACATATGAGACAGTGTGTGGGTGTGTCTGTGTGATTCTACTATGAGTCGTTGCGAACATATATCATTGTGGTTTTTATGGTGTATTCTATCAAAAACAATACTGATGGAAGGTAATATCAAAAATAATATAAAACACAGACAAGTGCTTTGCCCCCCTGCACTCCCCAATGGAGGACTGCGATCTTCTCATTCCCACTAATACATCTATTCCAAGAATGCACAATGGCAGGGGGAAGAAAAACTAACTTAACTCTCCAGTTCAAGGATCCATCATTTCTCAGATAAAAATACAAGTGGACTGTCAAAGCAATTTTACTTATCAATCCCTGAACCTGTTCTTCCTACATTATTCATCTCCATCAAACATACTTATAATACAGAAACTTCTGTTCTTATAACATTCATCATCTCCGTCAAACGTGCTTCTCCTACCCATTATCTTCCACTTTGCATATCATTGCTTCTCTCTTTTGTTTATAACTTTATTGTTCTAATTTGTTGACTGTTTTAACTCTGCTGTTCTGAATTACATCATTTAATTTGTCGATATTTCATTGCTGTTTTTGAACTGTATTCTTCAATTTCCAATTTTAATTTCAATTATGTAATTCTAAAATGTCAGGAGCTTTTCTTCCTGGGCCTCTGCAGAAAATGGGACCTGTGCCCACCTGGACTTTCCTGGTAAATAAATGCCAAATACAAATACAATAAATAAAACAAATGAAAAGAGAATCCATCAGTAGGGCCAACATGATCAAACTGTATGGAAACCATGTACAATAAATCAGCTCTTCCTTAAACTGAATATTATAGGTCTTTGCAAACTATCACCATACTATACTGACAAGAATGTTCAAAACAATGTCTTAAGACTTAGCCAATAATATAAATATCATGATCACCATAAAAAAACAGCAGTAACAGATCTTTTCTAAAGGCAATTTACTTTTTATATATTTATTGACACTTTTTTAAAAAACAATGGATACATGTACATTACTTTTCAGAAATAAAAAAGGGTAAGAATATATACACACAAACAATTGCATTGTGCATTTTCAGGTAGTCAACAGTGTAGGACTACAGCTTCTCAGGTTTTCCATATAGTCGTTTAGTGTGATACTTTCTAAAGACAGCCCCAAACAATTAATATAAAACCGAAGTTTGGAATGCACCCCCTGTGTATTCCTCTTCCTCATTGAACCACTACTGGTACTAACACACACAGGGAATGAGGGTCTAGCAAAGCAATCCCAATATATTCTCTCTGCTCACCCTAGTATCTTTCTTGAATCTGCTCCATCAGCTACAGTACAAACAAATGGTGGCTACAGGTACCACCTTTCTTTCTGCATATTACAGTAGAGTTGAACACAGCTATGTCTCGCAGATGGAGAAAAGCTTTTTGTAATTTTTTTTTTTTTTGTCTTTTGGGTACAATCACAATTTTTGAACATTCACTCACTCACATATATGCAATCTGCTTTGTTGTATCTACTCTGATCTTCAGACTACCATTGTTCCTTGCGACGGGTCATCCTTTAGCCCCCCCGACTGTGGTGATAAGCACACGGTGTTCATCTTTCAGGGAATGGTAGTCCATATGATGGCTCACATTTTTGCCAGTCCTCAGCAACACAGATGTTTTCAGCAGCTAAACTTACCTGTCATAACTGCTGCATATAAGACAATGTATATGTTGCCTCTAGAAGCTCTGGTCTCTATTTCCCCATCTGTTCCTTAACCAATGTACAGCTGGGGAATACCATCTCTGGGGGTAGCATTGGGGACACTAAAGTTAAGAGCAGTAGAAATGCTATGGGCTGCTTATCACTCCACAAAACTCAGTCTATAGTTCCTGTAAATGAAGGGTATATTCTGTACTGGAACAAAATTTGTTGGCAAGTACAATGTATCCCTTGCCAGCAAAATAGCCAAACAGATGTATCTCTGTCTACAAACACAGACGGAGAGAGATATAGAGGTATGATCCGAAACCCAATCATAAGCCTTTGTAGTGCATGAAGCATTACTTTCCCCATTTACAATCAGTTACATAAAAAATATAGGAATCCAAAGTATTTCTACAGACTTTCCAAGCTAGTAAAACACTTAACACTCTCAATCAGACAAAAGGAAGGGTGTCAGAGAGCCAAAGCAAGATGCCTGCTTAGTTTCAGAGCTCTGGACAAACGGTCAGGAAAATAATTACTTTAATTAGTTCCAGCTGCAAAACAAAAAAAAAAAATCACATGATGGAGGAAAAGGAGCAATGGAAGCAGCAACTGAAAGAATTTAACGCAGCTCCAAAGGATGAACAACCTTGCTAACTGTTCTAAACATTGACAGCAGTTACTGATTACTTAGGCCTAATGAGGGAAACAACAGGCAATCAATAAAGATAAGAGAATAATCTGCAAGAAATAATCCAGGACTTGTAGGACTTGACTACACTGCACATTATCTAGCTACATCTATTATGTGATTATGAAATATGTGCCGTTGCATATTAGCTTAGTGCTGATTATTGCCATGAAACTTTTTCTACTGGACCTAGTTAATGAAATATTACATTGCCACTGCAGGCTGCTATACTTGCTGCCTGTTACAGTAAATACCTGCTGAGTTCTTATTATAACCTGTGACTTGCCTATGCTACACAGTAATTTTCCTGAAGTTTCAGACTAAATACTGTCTGGGTTTTTTCTATGCCCTCTTGTCTGTCTCTCTCTCTCTACTTTTTTCTAACCTTCCTATCTACTGTGTTCTCCAGTCTTTCCTCTGCCCTTTCCTCAGTTCTCACTATTGTGATAGTGCTTTTAATCAAAGCAGTTTTTTTTCCATTGCACTGCATTTTACCACATTTACTGACTTCCTGCCTGTGACCTCTCTCTCCTTTTTTTCAGCCCACTGCCCATTGTTTTACTGCTCTGGGAAGTTTGCCATTGCAATTAAACAGTAAGACTGCACAGACTGCTTCCTTACTATGGTGTGGACATCTTCACAGCTCAAGCTATCAACCCCATTGCTTTTTAAAAAAAAGAATCAGAAACTAGGGTTATTTTTTGAAACTACTGATCATTAAACACAGCTCTCCCTTATCTACTAATTGCTTTATTAACATTTCTTAAGTCTTCTCACGAAAACAAGCAACAGCAAAAATCCCGCCTTCCTTGCTACTGCCTGTGTTCTCATTCACCCTGCTGTCAATTATTGTATTCTCAATTGGCTACTTTTGTTTCCAACAGCTTCTACTAGCAAAGCAATATAGATACCTTGAAAGCCAACATGTTAGTACTTAGTAGCTTTAATTCCAGTATCTGAAACATTCTATCTGAAAGTCATTTACTGATTTTTTGGTGGTCCCTTACTCCCACCACTATCATGGATCAGTCAGCTCCATTCTGTCCTCACATCACTCCGCTCCCCTACACTACCTCCAATTTCAACCCACCCCTACTTACTCTAAATTCATACTCTAACCATTTTATCCACTCCCCTTTTTAACCCTCCTCTTCCAGATCACTCCTTCCAATCAATATGCACATCCTCCCACCTCACCACTCCCCCTACTAATGGCTCAACCCTACTAAGTGAAGCTCTCTGCAAACTACATTTGAACACCTCGTTTCACCTACTACTTTCCTTCCAAGCTATAAGTCCTCTCTTAAAGAAATACCACTGTACTCTTAGTTGCCTTTTCCTCACCTCAGCCCTCTTAGTACAAATCCCTTCCATTCCTCTGCTGCCTCTTCATAATTCGGCTCTGCACAGCACCTTAACTTTCATCCCTACTTAACTTATCAATGACTTCCACCATTCTTGCTTTCTCACTCCTCCCTTTCCATGCTTCTCTTCTTTCTCTTTACTTCTCTTCTCCTTCTACTCTGTTACCTAACCTCATTCCAAACTATTTATCTCCCATAAGCTTATCTCCTACTCTCACTCACCCACTCAGAGATAATGAAACTCCCTCTTAATAGCTCCCTCAGTACTAAACTCTTCAAACCCACTCCTACTTAAAATCAAATTAGTAATCCACCCCTCACATCCCCTCACATCTAAGCCAAAATACCACACCTACAGAACTAACATTCTTTCACTAATACTATCCACATGAAGCTTATTCCTATCTGGAGATATTCACCCCCAACCCGAGTCCCGACTCCAGTCTGTCTCATCCCACCCTCATCTCACCTCTATCTCCCCCTCAGCCCTCTTCCTTCTCCAAGTGGGTAACCATTGTCTTATTGAATATTCATAGCATACTCAATAAAGTCAGTGAATTCCACTGTTGGATAACCCATCATACACCAGACATAGTAGCTCTCTCTAAAACTTGATTTAAACCCCACACCTCTCATAACAAATTTCTTCTTTCTGGATACAATATCCTCCACTTGGATAGAGTCCACGAAAAAGGAGGTGGAGTCGCTACAATTTAGTCTGACCAACTTAATTTGTCCTCTTATCCATCCCATTCCCAAACTTCCACCCTGTTGAACTCTTAATAGTAAACTGCAAAATTAATCACAAAATGCTCTTTATTTCTGCCATTTATATCCCTCCATGTAATAACATCCTTGCTCCTGAAATCTTCTCTCATGGATATGCTCATGTCATATCCTACGAAAAAAGAAGTTATGTACGTACCATAATGTTCCATGTTAGTTGTCCTTCATCTCGCCTTCCTTCTTGCTGGACGGAGTTTGATGGATGGTTCAGAGCCAATCCTCGGCTCCGACTTGTCCACTTTCTATAGCTTGAGAGCTCTTTACTGGCTCGAGGCTACCCCTTATCCCAGAATGCCCAGCATCAGCTACCCAGATCTAGTTAGAGATAAGCTCACACTAGACATAATCATAGAAGATAATCCATTATTATTAAACCTGTATGTACAGTAAATTGTTATGGTTTGCTTGGGAAGCAACTAACAACAAGTTAGCCAGTGAAATCATTGAAAAAACTCCTCTCAATCCTTGAGGGAGGGATGCAAGAAGGAAGGCAAGATGAAGGACAACTAACATGGAACATTATGGTAGGTACATAACTTCTTTATGTTAAGTTGTCCAGTCTCATCTTCATTCTTGCTGGATGGGACAGCATCATTAGCACCTCAATCCTGGGTGGCTCATTGGAACAGACTCTTCAGAACTGTGGAACCAAAGGAAGCCCTGCCCCAGAAGATATCTACTTTGTAATGAGAAATAAATGTATGAGGATCTGCCCAAGTAGCTGCGGAACAAATTGAATCTATGGGCAATCTAGATTGAAATGTTACCGAGGTAGCTACTGACCTGGTTAAATGACCTTTGGATTTTGCTGGAAGAACTTTTTGTTGAAAATGGTAGACATGGGCAATGGTGTCTGATAACCATTTTGACAAGATTACTTTTGAAACTGGAAGGCCTTGTTTGTTGATAGCAAATGAAAGGGAAAACGGATCTGATTTTCTCATCTCTTTAGTTCTATGGAGATAGAAATGCAGTTGTCTATGCACATCCAATTGGTGTAATCTGTATTCTGCCTTGTTGGAATGATTAGGGAAAAAGACAGGAAGTTCAATGGATTGATTCAAATTGTGATCTGAACAAACTTTAGGTAGAAAAGATGGGTTGGTTCTCAGAGAAACTCTGTCTTTGTGAAAAACTAGGTATGGGGGGCGAGCACATGGTGCATGAAGTTCTGAAACACACCTGGCAGAAGTAATAGCAACTAGGAAGAGAGTTTTCCAAGAGAGAAATTTCAAAGAACATGATGCTGCTAGTTCAAAGGGTGGCAGTATCAAAAAGGACAGAACCAAATTGAGATCCCAAGGTGGAAGGGGCTCTTTCACTGGGGGTCTAAGTAGAGATGTACCTCTCATGAAGGCCTTACAGAGTTTGTGAGACATTATGATTGAGTTAGAAACTCCGATGTGAAAATTTGAAATGGCAGCTAGTTGTACTCTGATGGTAGCAGCCGCTGCACCAGACTGAAACAGTTCTGCTAAGAAATCCAAAATCTTGTGTATAGGAGCTGTAAAAGGATCACAATTCATTCATTCTGCCCAGTAAGAGAATCTTTTCCATTTGCTAGCATACATTTTCCTTGTAATTGTCTTATGGGAGGAAACAATATCACGCACTGCTGGGGAAATATTGGGGAGGCTGACTAAGATTGGAAGTGGAGTAACCAAGCTGTGAGCTTGAGAGATTGGAGGGATTGGTGTAGCCCACCTGACTGATGAATCAAGAGGTCCTGTACTGGGTACAGAATCCAAGGCTAGGCTAGAACGTGGGGGTGAAGGAACGGAAACCAAATCTGTCGAGGCCAATAGGGGGCAATGAGGATCATCTTGCAACCCAACGATTTTGCTTTCTGAATGACTTTTGGAATTAGAGGAAAGGGGGGAAATGCATAAAGGAGTCCCTGAGGCCAATTGTGGACTAGATCGTCCCTGGGTGTCCGACCTGGAGGAGGAACAAGGGAGAAGTAGCTGCTGCATTTATTGTTGAGGGGAGAGGCAAAGAGATCGCAGCAAGGCTGGCCCCATTTGCAGAAAATAAGATCCACAATTTCCTGCTTCAGAGACCACTCATGAGGCATGAGGATAGCCCTGCTGAACCTGTCCGCTATTATGTTGGATGTCCCAGGGATATGCATTGCTGTCAGAAAATGTTGGGAGGAAATCATCCATTGCCACAGTCAGAGGGTCTCTCGGCACAAGGGGTAAGACCTGGTTCCACCCTGTTTGTTGATGTACCAAACCAATGACATGTTGTCCATCTGTATTGCAATAGTCCCGGCAGGGAGAGAGTCTTGAAGAGCTTGCAATGCTAGCAGCACTGCTCTCATCTCCAGGACATTGATGTGCAAGTGGTACTCGTGAGGTTGCCAAGTGCCTTGGACTGTCTTCCCTAGATAATGCCCCCCCCACCACCCTATCAGGGAAGCGTCCATGGTCACTGTGGCAACGGGATGGGATTCCATGAAAGGTCTGCCCTGAGTTACTAGTGGGGAGACCATCCACCAGGAAAAGTGTATTTTGCAAGATTCCGTAATTAGCATCATGTGAGACATGGGTAATTCCTGGAAGGACCACTGTGTGAAAAGGAGCCACTGAAGGATTCTCATGTGAAAGCGTGCTAAGGGAACTAGAAGAATGGCTGCTGCCATAGACCCTAGAACTTGAAGAACATATTTGACTTGAATTCTTTTGCTCCTCAGTAGAAGTGACACCTGTTGTCGAATAATGGAAACTCTTTCCTGAGGCAATTTTACAATCCTTTTTCTTGTGTCTAGCTCTGCTCCTATGTATGTAATAGATTTGACAGGGCAACAAGGCAGATTTTTTGAAGTTTATTGTGATGCCTAGTTGAGCACAGGATGTGATGGTGTAATCTCGTGCCTCTGTAAGTTGTTGCCTGGTGGTAGCAGTGAGGAGCCAGTCGTCCAGATAAGGAAACACCTGGAATCCTAGATGTCTCAGGTGAGCCGTAACTACTGCCATGCATTTGATGAACACCCTGGGGACTGTGGTGAGACCAAAGGGCAGAGCTCTGAATTGGTAATGACTGGGCCCTAGCCGGAAGCGTAGAAATCTCCTGGACCGTCTGTCCATTTTTATATGATAGTACACGTCCTGAAGATCTATGGAGCACATCCAATTGTCCTGACCCAGAAAGGGGAGAATGGACAGCAGTGTTACCATCCGGAACTCTTCTTTTTGTACAGATTTGTTTAACCTGCTGAGATTCAGAATTGGTCTCCAGTCCCATCTTTTTGGGCACTAAAAAGAATTTTGAGTAAGTTCCGGATCCTACTTAGTCTGCGGGGACTTCCTGGATGGCTTTTTTTTCTAGCAGTCTTGAAACTTCTGTGACTGCTTGATCCCTTAGACTGGGTGGAATATCTGGGATGGATTTTTTTGAAACAAGAGGGAGTTGATGGAAGGGAATCTTGTAACCTCCGGATATAATGGATAGTACCCATTAGTCTTTTGTAATATTTTGCCAGGCAATTGGGTACAATGAAAGCCTTCCCCCAACTGCCTCCAGAGTTGAGCAGTTGGGCATCCCTTCAGGGATGTTGATAGGGTTTGGGAGAGAATGTATCTCTGTCACCCTGATTTTGCAGACCCCCTCTGCAATGAGGGCGGCGTCTGCCATTATTATTGTTTCCCCCTCTGCCCCTGGGGGAAAATTCACCACGTGCATCAGGCAAGGGTCCCTGGAATTTTCAAAACCACATCTTTCCACCCTTCTGACCCTTTGTGTATGATCTGGTAGGAGTGGAAAAATGGACTCCCACATCAGACAGCGTCTTGACTTCCTGCTGACACCTGGTAAGTGTGTCTTTCACCTTAGGCCCAAAGAAAGAGGAGCAATCAAAGGGGGTATTGGTGAAGGACGCTCTGAAAGGTTCCACAAACTGACACAGCCACAGCCAAGAATGCCTCCTAAGAGCCACTCCTGTTCCTGCAGCTATGCTTGCTCCATCGCCTGTGTATGAAATAAGCCTCATGGAGGAATTGACTACCGAATTTAGAGTCACCAGCTGGGTAGGTACCTTGACTGAAGCTCCCTCAGATGTGGGATCTTGTAGGGTATCTACATGCTCTTTTAGGAGATTCCTCTGAAGCTTGGTAAAATGGGAAAGATAGTTCAGGGACCTAAGGGAGAAGGTCGCTGATGAAAACATTTGCTTCCCATATCTGTCCATCGTACGAGAGTCTTTATTCGGTGGTGGACAGATGAGGAGGTTTCAGCTAACTCTCTCTTTGTGGCTGCTGCTACCACCATGGCATCAACTGGGACACCTTTAGTCAGGAATTGTTTGTCTTGGGGAGCTGTGATAAATTTATTGGGTTTCCTCGGGACAGGTTCCATGGAATCTGGAGCTGACCAAGCCTTTCGAGACACTAAAGACATGAGTGGATCAAAAAGAGGAGACACCCAGGAGGTGGAAGGTTGGGAACCAAATGCGTCCAGGTATACAGACTCATCCTCGGAGGAGGCTAGGGAAGTCCAGCTACGAATCTTGAAGATGTCCGAAAATGAAATATCTTCAGAGGGGGACCTTGGGGACCCCTCCGATTCATCTCTGTATCTGAGGTGACAGACTCAGGGGAGTCTTGGTGCTTCCTCTTGCACATTTTCTTCCGGAAAGCCTGCTCAGAATGCTCTGGGGAGGTTTCAGAAGAAGAGGGTCCACCCAATGGGGTGTCCTGGGGCATAGGTTCCCTACACTTTGGGGCTGGAAGAGGAGCAGAGGTTGTCACAGTCACCGAGGGGGACAGAGCCGATGGGGGATCAATAGTGGGGCCATCTGTGGGGACAGCACTCTCAGCATGATCTCGAAGGCATCACGGTCTCAACACAAAGAGGGCTCTGGCTCCAAAGAGACAGGAATCCCACTCTGTGCCGAGGGCGACGGCTCAGAGGCCGATGTGGGAGCCGAGCTCAACTGAGCCGACGCTCAGAAGGAGAGCGGGGTCGGACAGGGGCCCAATGTCACTTCCCCCCCTCGGAGCCGACGAGAGAGCTTTGGCACCCAGATACCTCGACGGCAGGAAGAACTGAGGTAGTCAGAGCCAAAGAGGATGTCATCGGAGCCAAAGGAACCACTATCCATGGACTCTGGCTCCGAACTAAGCATAGTCGGAGGAGGAATCGAAATGGATGGAGCTGAAGCCTGTTGAGGCGGGCTCGAAAGCATTTTTGCAAGGGCCTGTGACTTCAGCAACCTACTAACCACTCTCTCCATACCCTGATCCGATAACTTTGAGGATCAAGAGGAGTGGGAAGATGAGTGATGACTGGCTTTGCTCTGAAGTAAGGCTGATTGTGGCACTGAGCAAATTGGCTCCAATGAAGGAAACCTAGCTCATTTGTGGCTCAGAGACGGCTCCGAAGTAACAGTTGGAGCCGACGGAGGAGTAGTCTTGTCGGTGCTAGAGGGCACCGACACACGGTTTGTCAAACTCACAGGTCGGTTCCAAACATGGAACTGACGGCTTGACTGGTTTTAAAGATTTCACTGGCTGAGATGCTTTAGCCAGAGAATCCTGTTTTAACAATCCATGGAGGAATAGCTTGTTTTTCCACTCCTGGCGGACTCCTGGACTAAAGGCATGACAAACAGAACAAGAGTCCAGCAGGTGCAGAGCCCCCAAGCAGTAAACACAACTAGTGTGCCCATCTGTCAGAGACATCTTCTGACAGCAGGAGTCACAGTTTTTAAATCCTGAGGTTTTAACTTCCTTAGACATTTTGAAGTACCACAAAAAGACACATTACAATAATAAACTAAAAATTATATTAATAAAGACCTTAAAGGAGGGCCTCTAACTTAAACGGCTGTCTTTAAAAGGGGGGGGAGAACTCTCTAACTTAAACAAGTTCAGGGAACAACAGAAGGCCTAGCGACTAAGGGGTGATGGCCAACACAGCACAAAAAACACAACAAAGGGCGAGATAAGGGATTTACCACTAAATAAACTACAAACTACTATAGCAGAGAAAAAATATATCAATTTTTCAAGTAAAAAATTTGACTTTAAATAGAGAAAAAATTTATACTAAGCCTGAGCCAGTACTGATGCAACCTCGCAGCTAAAGCAGCAAACAAGATCTGGGTAGCTGATGGTGGGCATTCTGGGATAAGGGGTAGCCTCGAGCCAGTAAAGAGCTCTCAAGCTAGAGAAAGTGGCCGAATCGGAGCCAAGGATCAACTCTGAACCATCCATCAAAATACATCCAGCAAGAATGAAGGCAAGATTGGACAACTTAACATCAATAATTTTTGGTGATGTTAATATCAACTGGCAGACCCTGACCACTGACTCTAGAATATATCTCCCATGGCTTCTCACAGCTAATCTCTACCCCTACCCATGTTAACAAACCAACCAACTCCAGCTCTATCTTTGACTGGATCCTAGCTTCAAATCTAAACATTTACCATAAACCCATCACACTACAAGATTCCATAAGTAACCAGCTCCCCAGCCGCATTCAAAGATTCTCCCTCCAACAAAGTAAGACACACAAATATAAACACTGCAATACCCTCTCTAGCTTCAACCCTGAAGTATTCAACAACAGACTGTCCTCCATCAAGTCATCCTTCCTTTTTCACTTACCCCTCAATGATGCCACGTACAAATTCAACCTCATCCTTCTTGATATTCTCAACTCTCTCACTCTCCTTAGGAAAATTAGAGTAAAATCTCTCTGCACCTTGGCTTTCTCAGTCCACTCGCTCTCTTATGTGCAAGAGAGGCAGTGCTTGAAAAAACTGGCCAAGAACCAAATCTCCAACCCACCTCCAAAGAACTCCATAACCTCATCAAAAAACAAGGCAACAATGATAAGAAAAACTTCTACCTTAAGCCTCAAACAAACCATTATAGCAATCTTAAAAGATTCTGGAATACCATCAATAAGATTCTTTATCCAGGCAGCCCACGTACAACTAAACCCTGCCCTAACAACTCTCCCCTTGAAACAGCCTCCATTCTTAACACATATTTTATGGACACTATCAGCAAACTAACACAAAACAGTCACACCTCCATCCAATCAATCCACTCCACCCTCTCCCTCCATCTGGAATCCCACCTTCTCATACAACCCTGTCTCCACGACTTACATAAAATCCCTGCTAAGCAAACTAAAGCCTTGTTCTCCCTCATCTGATAATCTACCACCCCTCTTCATAAAACATGCTTCTAGCTCAATAGCCTACCCAGTCTCCATTCTGATTAACCGATCTATCTGTGAATCTACAATCTCCTCTAATGTGAAGAAATTTTACACTACACCAATATATAAAGGAGGTCATTCCATTGGCCTTTCACTCTACAGGCCCATAGCCATTCTGAAATTCTTGAAAAATGCATACATAAGCAGCTCCTACATTACCTTCTTCAGGAAAGCCTTTTCACTCTCAGCATAGTTACTGCGTGAACTATAGTATGACTACAGCTCTAATTTCCTTCACCCATGCTATCTCTGAAGCCAGAGAGAACAATAAAATTGTTTGCGGTCTATTCTTTGACCTCTCTAATGCCTATGACACGCTCTCTTACCCCAAGCTGCTCACTAAATTGTCAGACCTTAATCTTTCCAACTCTTCTCTAAAGTGGTTTCAAGCTACCTTACCAACAGATAGCAGTCTTTCAAGTGGCTCACTTCCTACACAACCTTCCCCTGTCAAAATGGGTGTACCTCAAGGCTCCATTCTCAGACCATTACTGTTTAACATCTTCACACTTCCTGCTCTCACTCCACTCTTATGCAATATGCTGATTCCACTATTATCTCCATATCTGAAAATCTTTCTCACCTCCATGCTCTAACCCAAAATTCTTTCACCTCATTCGAAAGATGGTTAACAGCAAATCAACTCATACTCAACCCCCCCCCAAAACAAAACAAGCTTCTCTTATTCCTCACTAGATTGCTTTCTCATCAAAAATCCTCTTTTACTAGCACATCTCTTGATAACATGGTAATTAATCCAAAAACACACACAAAGTTCCTAGGCACCATCATTGATGATTGACTAAAATTTGACCTATGCATATAAAATTGCATAAAAAAGACACACCAAAAACTGGGCTTGCTATATAAGAACAAAAAATTCCTCTCCACAGACTCTAGACTTTCTGTTACCCATGCCTACCTCCTTCCCAAGTCTACTTCATGCCTCTCCAATCTTAACCAACTTACAATCATCCCTAAGGACCAAGCCTGAACTCACTTATAAAAAAATAGCTAGGTTCGTTGCAAACCAACCATACAACACTCACCACTGCCCTTCTCTCAAATCTCTAAGTTGGCTTGAATTCCTCCACAAACTCCTACTAACCTAACTGCTCCATGCTCACTGCATCCTTAACAAACCTATCTCCTGCCCTGCCATCACATCCCTTCTTTCCATCTATGCTCCCAGTCAGTCTCTCTGGAGTTCTGACTATTTACGCCTGGAACTTTATAAGCCCACAAGAATACTGGTCAAAATCTATGTAGCTACTCTGTTGCCTTAGCTTGGAACAAACTTCCTCAAAGCATCAGATCTATACCCAATACCGACAACTTTAAAAAAAGCCCTAAAAGATACTCTTCTGACACCCTGGATTTGCCCCTGCCAAAGCCCAGCCTAACTCTCTCTGTGCAGCTCCCCATCACCCTGTCTCTCTTATTCCACTTGTCTATTTATCTTAAGGGTGGTTGCAGTGGTGTTGCAGTTAGTGTTGCTGCCTCACAGCAAGAGGTTTTCTGGTTCTATTCTCAGCTGGGGTGCCTTCTGTGCAGAGTCTGTATATCCTCCCTGCATTTGTGTGGGTTTCCTCTGGGTGCTCCTGTTGCCTCCCACACTTTAAAGACATGCAGTAGGTGGACTGGACACTCTAAATTGGCCATAGGTATGAGTACATGTAAATGTGTGCGATGTACCCTTCGAGGAGGGTTGGTCCTTGGGCTAACAACCTAAGCCCATAAAACCCGTGAATGCTACAGAAACAATGAGCACTGAAAGGTGCTTGCTGCTCAATGTACCACATGGTGAGTAAACAGGAGAGAGAGAGATATTTATCTTAATCCACCCTGGCACATTGCACATTCTAGCATAATCTTAACTATTGATTTTCTGTCTTTGCCTTTCTGACCATGTACTACCTTCGCCAACTCCACTTGTTGTATTCTTATTCCATTTCCTTTCACTATATTACTCCAGAGCTAGCTAAAATATTCTGCTTTGTATCGTGGTGAGAGATTTTATTGTATCCATAGTAAAGTAGTGTACTGTGATTCATATGCACCTTTGGTAAACACAATATATCTTCTAGTTACACCTTGATATTTCTGTATTATGTTTGAGATCTTAATGTTACCCAAAGTCACCACTGTTATATTGTATTGAAGCTTCCTGTACTTAATGTTTTGTCTGCTTTGATAATGTTTACTGTATGGAGCTCTTCTCCCCAGGCTTCCAATGAAAACAGGCTCTTTCTCAGTCAGACTAACCTGATTAACAAATGTCAAAATAAAATTAACTAATTTGGCTATCACATCAGAATACCTCTCAACTGTCCAGAATTTCAGAAAATATCCAGATTTTTGCATCATATTTTGTTCCACCCCTTGTAAAATGTGTAGTTTTCTGGCAAGTCATTGAGGACTGCAGTAAATAAACTGTAACACACATCTGAGTTTCAGACTTCATAGCCTTCAGAAAATGCATGCTAATAAAAAATGTTGTTTTATCAACCTTCTAAGTCAGTAAGGGGGATATTTAAAATCTGTTCAGAATTTTTGGACCTTTGTCCCCCAACCCAAAAAAAAAAAATATTTTTGCCTTTGTCCCCGAGACTAGTGCTAGTGGTTGAGAGATATGTCCACCAGCAATGGACTGGCAGGAAAAGGTCTGGAAGAATTACAAATGTCACATTCAAAATCTCATGTAGATGCACTTGAATAAAACAAAAAGAACTAAAGAGGAAGTAAACAAAGACACACAGGGTGATGCTGACAAGATAAGTGGAACAGGCAAGATATTGGATATAGCAAAGAAAATAAAAGGGGGAAAACATGGAAAACAGGAACTATGAGGAGAGTGCACAAAAAAGATACAGAAAGAAGAACAAGAGGCTGATCAAAGTGGAAGCCCAGCAGAAGAGGAGAGTATCATAGTGATCACAGCAGAAGCAGGAGGCAAAGATACAACAGCCAGAAAAAGAAGATGCCAACAAAGAGGAGACACTGCAAAGGGGATTCAGATGTTCACTGCTGGACCACAAAGGTATCAACCACGCTAGACTTTCCAATGGAGAAGGGAAGCAAAGCAAAATGGAACAGTGGAAGGAAAAATCAGACCAGATGAGAAGCCATCAAGAACTGGACAGCCTGGTGATACAGAGAAATATGAGAGAAAAAAATGAGAAGTCTTGCAAGAGAAAAAAACGAGTGAATGTACTCAGTAAACTCCATTATATGCAGCATTGGGTAAGAGTTGCATGTCAAAAGAATTGAGAGACTAAAGCCATGGAAGTGACAGAACAAAACAGGAGAAATGAAAGTGAAAAAGACTCAACAGGATATGTACACATGGGTCACTATTCAAAGGTAAGATTGTTTTTTAATGCACTGTGCTGTTGCAGTAACACAGAAGTAATGGGTACAGGGAGGGGCATAAATAAGCATATTGGTGTTACATGGTATTTCTTATGATATACGATATTTTATAATGTTTGTATTTTCATATAAAAGTAAGACCTCTCTGAAGCAGTGGGTAGAAGTGTTGTGGTATACTTGAATGAAAAATGGGGAAAGAGGAGAAATAAATAATTATGCAAACACCAATCTTAGGTTAGAATGCAATGCATTACAGCAGAGTGAAATGGAATTAATGAAACTGTCACAAAAGAAGAATCAAATGTGAGGGACACATGTACCCCCTATGGGAAGGGGGACAGATAAACAGGAGTGAACAACAGATAGTAAGCAATCACAGGCAACAGAAAGCAGAAGTACAGGGCTAAAACAAACATGAGAAGAAAAGACAAGGTTAACGTCCCAAGTCCAGAGGCACTCAAACAGTGGTCTGGTGGGCAGAAAATCCAGTTAAATAGAGGGAGAAGGGGAGATGAGACTGATTGTAGGCAAAGGTCAGTAGGTCCATCTTGGCAGGGAAACCCAGGACAGGAGAGACATTCAAACACAGATATGAGAGTGAAGGAAGGCGTTACAAAACCGAAAAGAACGGAATAAACATAGACTGAAAGTGGTAAGCTGGAACATGGAGAGGCTTTGCACCTGCTCAAAAGGAAAATGGTACAGAGTAAAATGAGTTAAATGCAAGGGGATGTAATACTGTTCCAGGCATTAAATCCACAGTATCCCTAGACAGAAACAGAAAACTAAATCAGGGGGTGACAAGAGGGGAGTGGCCATTCTTTTCAGAAAAGGATTACATGCAGAGACAATGGCTGCAAAAAGTGGGGAAGGGAGATGGATCATTTAGCAAGGAAGAATAAATGGCAGGACACAGACAAAATAAATGGTAGGATACAGAGTATGTGGAATCTGACCTGTATGCCCCAAACAAAGATACAGAAGACTTTTATAGCAGGTTCTTTGAAGAATGGAATCAGACAAAATGGGATGGAGAGGAAATCATTGCTTGGGACTTCAATGTCACACTAGACCCTACAAAAGATAGTCAGTTTGGCAAAAGAGAATACAGTATAAATATTAAAACAGAAAAAATGTGGAAGGATATATGGAGGGAAAGGAACCCTGAAAAGAGAGAGAGAGAGCACATTTATCAGAAACTACTTGATTCATGCCAGAAGTTTGGATAGGATACATGGGAAAGATGAAACTTTAAAAAATGATGGATGAGACAGAAATACAGGAGAGACATACATCAGACCATTCAGGGGGAAGCAATGACAATAGGGATAGAGTGGGAAGAGGAGGAGGGGTTGGAATGGAGATGGGTGAGCAACATGTGGAAAGATCAAGAAAGGAAGTAGCAAATATAAAACAAAAATAGAGGAACAGAGGAGAAGAAGACTACAGAGATGACAGAACTGGGGAAACACTGGTGGGATGGAATCAAACAAGCTGTTGGGGAAACATCAAGAGAGTGGATGAGTAGAAAAGGAGGCAAGGTAAAGAGGAAGTACAAAATGAAGGAAAACTGAGCAAGATAGAAAGATAATGTTGAAAACTGGTACAGAGAGAGAAGCATTAAGGACAGAGGAAGTGATAATAATGACAAGAGTTAGAAAGAAAAGTGACAAGTGCAGCAGAAGAAGAGTAATGATAATGGAAGGACTTATTGGCGTGTAAACAGTGGAAGAACAAAGTACAGATCTAGGAAGTACAAAAAGAAAAAGGTGAGAGAGAGAGGTAACAAGTGTGACGACCGTGCCCTGGCCCAGCAATCGAGGAGCCTAAATCCTCACCCTAACACCAGGGAGGTCGTCTCCTAGAAGAGGAAAGGATAACTAATACACACAGTAAAGTCCAATTTCCCTTAATTGCACACAGAGATCACAGTCAGTCTGGGGCTAGTTGCTCCCTTGCTCACCAGGTCCCCAATAAGACTCACCACTGGCACAGCTATAGGGTCCAGTTCTCAGCCTAACTGGGCAAGCTAGAACCTCCAATACCTCTCTGTCCAACCAGTGCTTCATGTCCCTGCGAAGTAGCTGACATAACACACATACACTTTGAGATAAGTATTTATACAACTTCACAGACACTCCTGGGAAAGGTGGACACAAATTCTCCAACTGTGCCCCTTTACCCAGACTATAAAGTAGTAATTACTGCCACCACCCTGTTAATAATATCAGCTATAAAAAGGCCCTTAAAAGGGTGTCCAATTATTACTGTGCAATATTAATATCCAATGATAGTATGACTAACAATCAAGGCTTACTTTAGAGTGGTCTATTACAATAACCTCTATAAATATGCAATGTACTCTAGAGCTTATCTCTACACAAATCAGCCACAGGTAGAAGGTTTTAAAAATATTTAATAATAAATAATTAAAACAAAAGACCAAACTACTACACCACAGAGATATCTAAGAGTTCAGAGATCACACAGAAACTTAAAATAATACAGTATAGCAGGTCTGATTTCAAAGAAAAATACCTAATTAAAAGTTACTAGCTTTAACTATTCCTACAAGAAATCACAGTGCTAAAAACTTACATGTGAGCATAAGGCAGAGTGCTGATAAAGTTAGATGTCCAAAGTCAAAATGCTTTCAGTCTCTTGTGAGAAACAGTATTTAAACATTACGAACAAACATGTCTCTAAGGCCCTCTCAAAATGACATCATTTTTGACACTTAGGTTTTCCCAGTATTTATATTGCATCATCTTAACACCTGGTCTGAGTTCTCAGGCCACAAACTACATTATTTAGCAATCTAACACCTCCTCAGAAACTTACAACAATACAAGACATTTCACATGTATATGCTAGCAGAAACTAGAGCAATAAGCACCTTCCACATCTAAATTCCAGTCATAAACTTTAGCCTTAAAACAATAGGCATGAAATCTTCATCCAGCTGCCCTGGAGCCGAATTCTAACATAAAAGGGTACAACATGCTTCACTGGGCCAGTAGAGTGCAATGTTGTCACATATTTTGCAGTTCCACATTTCACAATATTCTTTTACATTCAAGAAAACATGCATGTATTTTACATTTCTTTACAAATGCCAGAATTATATATCAAATTCTATTTGACTAGGCTGGCAGCCTTCGCCCATCTCTCCCCAATCGGCACATCCCCCCCCCCCCCGAGAACTCAAGCAAGTTTTTCAAGTGCCCTTTGAGAAACATCGCTTGAGAGTGTCAGGTCTGTCTGGGTGTACCTCATCCCATTCCCTGTCTTGACAGCCCATCTGCATTGGCATTGCTACTTCCACTGCGGTGCTGCACTGACATATCATATGCTTGCAATCCCAGACTCCATCTTAGCAACTTGGCATTTTGCTGACTGGCTCTGTTTAACCATGTTAGAGGGTTGTGATCTGTCATCACAGTGAACTTTCTTCCATACAGATAAGGCTGAAGTTTTTGTAGTGCCCACACTATGGCTAGACATTCCTTTTCTACCACTGCATAGCATTCCTCTCTGTGTTGGAGCCTACGACTGAGATAAACCACTGGATGCTCTTCTCCCTCTGAAGAAATCTGGCTAAGTACAGCCCCCACCCCATAGTTTGAGGCATCCACCTGCACAACAAAGTCTTTGCTATAGTCTAGACTGGCTAACACAGAGGATCCTCCCAAAGCTTCCTTAAGCTTCTGAAATGCCTGCGCACATGCTGGGGTCCACACTACCTTATTTGGCTTGTTCTTCCTTGTCAGGTCTGTGAGGGGAGCAGCTATGGTACTATAATTGAGAACAAACTTTCTGTAGTACCCCGCTGTCCCCAAGAATGCCCTCACCTGCTTTTTGGTAACAGGTGCAGGCCATGCCTGAATAGCTTCCACTTTGTCAGGTTCTGGCCTTATCTTACCACTCCCCACTCTATGTCCTAGGTAGGAGACCTCTGCCATAACCACCTGACATTTGCTCAGCTTAATGATCAACCCTGCCCTCTGTAATCTGCCCAGTACCTCCCTAACATGCTGAAGGTGCTCTTGCAAGGAATGTCAAAGAAAGAGCAAGGGCTCCACAAAAACCAGTAAACACAAAAGAAAAACGAAGCCCAGAGACATACAATAAATCTCCCAGTCGGCATAAACTGTTCAGTTACTTAATTCTCAGCGTAGTCACACAGCATGGAAACAAAAATACTTAAAAAATCACTTTTATTAAATCCACCAAAACACATTAACGCTCAAACCATACGTTTTCGTTTCTTAACTTCATCAGATGTGGGCTGGAACTAAAACCAGAAATTTAAACCATTGGTAATTATCATAAACCAATCAGAATGTTTTAATTTACGTAGTAAATTTAACTTTTTGTAAAAGAAAAACATGATGTTCTTAAAGTGCATGTTCAAAAAATGTAATGATTGAATGGTATTGTATCAGAAACCCCAAACAGTATTTAAATGTATTTGATTTCATAAAACAAAATACATATATAAATATAAATATAAATATATTAAAAAATGCATAGGTAAAAGAAATACCTATACCATCTACTGTTCATTCAGAAAAAAACATATTAAAACATGGTTTGTTTGAAAAAACTTTCTCATTGAAACCTATTCTAGAATGTTACTTAAAAAATGCATATTTATAAAACAAATTTGTGAATATATAATATGCTAAAAACTTCACTCAAAAAAATGTCAAACTGGAAACTTGATAAGTCCATAAAAGTTTTTTTAAAAAACATCTAAAAGTGCATATAAACCATGAGTATAAAAAATATATTCAAACAAAGATAAGATATTTATAACTTTATCTAACTTGGCATAAACTATAGCAGCAATAAGAAAGTTCACATGATTGATCGAAGTATACATTTTGTTTATCTATTTTATTGTGTGTATAAATGTCAAAATATTTCAACATACATGTTTGTATATGAAATTCTTATTATTTGATTTTATCCCCAGCTTGGAAAATGTGTCCCATCTTTTATCATACTTCCTTAGTGGGACCCAGAGGCTTATAACTTAGCCGCCCTGAGTTTAAGAAGCAGGGCAATGGAAATAAATTCATTTAACCCTGGTTTTTGTTTGCTTGCAAGGTCACTTGCCACCAGAGTTCCCTGTATTAAATTCTTTCCTCCCATAAACCCCCTCTTACATCTATCTTTACCCTTTCTAATACAAAAAACAAGAAATGGGCATCATTACATTCTTGTTTATGTTTAAAAAGAGCATTTGTTTGCTTTTTATTCTGTATATCATATACATGTTCGTATATTTTTCTTCTCAACTTTCGTTCTGTCTTTCCGATATAGAATGCCTGGCAGACTTCACATTTTGCCAAATATATCAAACCTGAACTCTCACAGTTATTGTATTCCTTCCCTTCCAAAACTGTTTCCCTACTTTCCAAAAAAATGGATTCTTTATTAATAATGAAGGGACATTGAGTACAGTGCCCACATTTAAAGGTTCCCTTCCTTTTTATTCTATTTGATACATCAATTGCCTTATTTGTTTCTAATAAGTTTTTAATACTTAAAGATTTCTTATATACCACTTTCAAATTCTCCTTTTTTATTTTTTCTAGGTCAGTGATAGAGGTAAATCTGTTCCATTCTTTCTCTAAAATGTTCCTAACTAATGCTGAACTTGCATTATGTTCAATTACTAAGGCTCAATTAAAATCTTCTTCTATTTTATTCTGTTTGTTTCACTTTTTAAACCTAATATAGGTTTAAATTTTTCTGATCTACCTTCTGCCACTTCCTTTTCCATGTTTTTCAATTAACACCTCAGGGTACTTCCTTTTAATAAACATTCTCCTTAAGGTAATCATTTCATTTAAAAAAATCCTCATCATTACATGTCATCTGTGATGCTCTTATGTACTGCCCCCTAACCAAATTTATTTTTTGATACATTGGATGAGCACTATTGTAATGTAAATAAGAGTTGGAATAAGTGATTTTTCTATGTACCTTAGAATTAAATTTGGTGTCCTTCTTATAGATCATTACATCTAAGTATTCCAGTTTTTCCAAATCAACTTTAAATGTAAATCTTAAGAAGTCAGTGCTACTGTTTAAAAATTCTATGAACTCCAAGATATCTTCCTCAGTAGCTTCCCAGAAGATGCAGATGTCGTCCAAAAATCTTTCATATAACAGCCATTTACTGCTGAAGATAGATTTAAACACCTGTTTCTCTTCCCATTTTGCCAAAACTAGATTTGCGCATGTTGGTGCGCATGCTGCGCCCATAGCTACACCCTTTATTTGGTAAAAATATTCACCTTTAAAGTAGAAAAAATGTATTTGAGAACCAAGTCCATTAATTGAAGAATTACAGTACATTCATTATGTGTTAAAATCCTATCTTCAGAAATCAACTCTTCCAAAAGTGCTAAACCTTCTTCATGAGGGATGCTAGAAAAGAAATCAATTACATCGATGGTAAGAAACTTAATATTTTCTTTGTATAAATTCTGATCAATACTTCTAAGAAAATCCCACGAATCCCTAAGCATATTTTTTCTCCTTAACCAGGACGATTTTAGTTTTGAATCAGTTTTATTTAGAAAGGGGAAGTGTCTTCGAACCCGCCGCAGACACTATTGGTCGTAAAGGTGGGTCAGTACCATTTTTGTGCAATTTTGGTATACCGAATATTGTTGGTATCTTTGGTTTCTCCACCTTTAAATATTGATAGGTCTTACTGTCAATGAAACCTTCCAAAACTAAATTCTCCAATTCCATGTCAATTCCTTGCCAGGAATGGCTGTAGATAGCAATATCATCCATGTAAGCAAGGGCAAACCCTCCTGCTCCTGCTAAGATATGATCTACTAGCCTCTGGAAAGTCGCTGGGGCATTCTTCATCCCAAAGGGCATCTTTGTGAAATCATACAAGCCAAAAGGAGTCACAAAGGCTGACTTCTCTCTAGCACTGGGAGTCAAGGGCTCCTTTCAAACACTGTGCTATGCACGTAGGTACTGCACGGCCGGAGCAAACCAAAAAAACACTGTTGGCCAGCAGATACGTGTAACAGTAAAAAGATACATTTACTCAAATGTTCGCTGATTATACATATCTTTAATAATCAGACCGGTTTCTGCAAAAGAATATATGCCTTCATCAGTGATACACAGCAAAAACATTAGACAATACTCAATGAATATTTATAAGAGTGCCTAACCAATGAGAGTGAAAAACCCTGCATAATTAATGATGGTTTGTTCCCACAATAGAAAAAGAAAAAAACATTTTAAAAAAAGACAAATGATAAACACAAATGATAAACACAAGATGATAAACACAAATAAATCAGTGTATATATGGGTTCACAAACAAATATAACCAATTGGTTATGTAACATGGAAATAATTATATGTCAATCAAATAATGAATATAAATGGATGTGGATACCTTATTTGATGTTGTGTTCTCATGAATGCTTACCAATTACGACAAATTTATTGAGAACAAAAGTGTTACAAATTTATTATTTATATTTTGTGATTTCTATCTTATCATATATATATTTTGACCTATCATACATTACTCTATAATGGTGTATATATATTCATGGCTCATGTCCATTTATATTCATTATTTGATTGACATATAATTATTTCCATGTTACATAACCAATTGGTTATATTTGTTTGTGAACCCATATATACACTGATTTATTTGTGTTTATCATTTGTGTTTATCATTTGTCTTTTTTTAAAATGTTTTTTTCTTTTTCTATTGTGGGAACAAACCATCATTAATTATGCAGGGTTTTTCACTCTCATTGGTTAGGCACTCTTATAAATATTCATTGAGTATTGTCTAATGTTTTTGCTGTGTATCACTGATGAAGGCATATATTCTTTTGCCGAAACCGGTCTGATTATTAAAGATATGTATAATCAGCAAACATTTGAGTAATTGTATCTTTTTACTGTCACACGTATCTGCTGGCCAACAGTGTTTTTTTAGTCAAGGGCTCCTGCCAGTAACCCTTGGTAAGATCAATGGTTGTAAGATACTTAGCCCCACCCAGCTGCTGTAAGCATGCGACTCTGTGTGACGATTTAATTTCCTGTAATCCACACAGAACCTGGTGCTGCCATCCTTCTTTCGCACCAGCACTACTGGTGAGGCTCAGGGACTGTTGGACTCTTGAATCACCCCTAGTTCCAACATCTCCTGTACTTCTTCCTCAGAGTCTGTTTGACTCTCTCAGGCACCCTATAAGGGGCCTGCCTGATAGGCCTTTGGGGTCCTGTATCCACCTGGTACTGCACCAGGTGGGTGCTCCCTGGTTTCCTGGTGAACATGCCCCCAAGCTCCTGCAACATTGCTCAGATTTCTCGAAGCTGGGTAGGAGATAGCTGCTGGGACATTGCTACCTCTTCCACCAAGATGTCAGCCCGAGCCTCACTGAGGAGATCAGTCACAAGACCTCTCTCAGACTCCTCCTGCAATCCACTGCCAATGCTCAGCACAAGGGCCTCCCTATCATGGTAAGGTTTCATCATGCTAACATGGTACAATTTGTGCCCCTGCCATCTGCCTAGCACTTCCACCATGTAGTTAACATCACTTACCTTTCTTACCACCTTGTAGGGTCCCTCCCAAGCTGCATCCAACTTTTTGTGTCTGACAGGCATGAGAACCATCACCTACTCTCTGGCTCGAGCATTCCTGTCATACCACACCTTTTTCTGTTGTTGGGCTTCTGCCAAGTTCTCCTAGGCCAGGCCCATGAGTTCCCTGAGCCTTGTCCTAGGTTCAGGACATATGCGACAAGACTCCTTGAGAGACTCACACTCACCTTCCCACTCATCTCAAATTAAATCTAGAGGTCCCCTCACCCTATGCCCATACAGCAACTCAAAGGATGAAAAACCTGTGGATTCCTAGGGAACCTCTCTGTAAGCGAACAACAGATGGGGCAAATATTTGTCCCACCCCTCTTAAACTGATCTGCAAATGCCTGTAGCATGGACTTGATTGTAGAGTTTAACCTCTCAACAAGACCATTAGTCTGGGGATGGCAGGGGGTGGTCTTCATGTGCTTCACGCCACAGGACTTTCACAGACAAGCCAGCAGGTCTGACATGAAAATGGCACCTCGGTCAGTCAGTATTTCTTTTGGGAAACCTACCCTGCTGAAAATCTCTAACAAAGCATTTGCCACCTTCTCTGCCTCAATGGAGGACAAAGCCACTGCTTCAGGGTATTGTGTAGCATAATCCACTACCACTGGGATATACTTTTTCCCTGTGGAACTTGGGGTACTCAGAGGACCCACAATATCCATAGCTACCCTATGAAATGGCTCCTCAATCACAGGCAAAGGCATCAGAGGAGCTCTCACCTTGTCTCCTGCCTTGCCTACCTTTTGGCACTGCTCACAGGTCCTGCAGTACCCTATTTCATCTCTGGAAATTCCAGGCCAATAGAAGTTTTGCATAACACACCTCTTTATATGTTTTATACCCATATGACCTGAAAAGGGAATATCATGGGCTATGGCTAGAAGCACCAGAAGGTAAGCTCTAGGCACTACCAACTGCTGTACTCTCTCACCTTCTAGCCCTCCCTCAGGGGTCCACTCTCTGTACAGTAACCATTTGTTCCAGTATATGGATTCCCCATTCCCTTGAGAATCAGGTGCCTCCCTAGCTACCTGCCTCAGGAAGTGGAATGTAGGGTCTGAGAGCTGAGCCTGTCTCAAGTCTCGCCTGGTAACCCTTCCCAGCTCCCCTTCCACAGGAAGTCTGGCATCCTCTGACAGTGGTGCCTCAGCCTGGGTACTACTACTCACCTCTACCTTTGCAGTTACCCTGTCCAAGGGAACATCAGTACCCACAAGCAGCTGTGGCTCACATTCAGTCTCACTGCTACAGTGTAGCTCACTCCCTGAAGTAACCATCTCAGCAGTACTGGCTGCAAGTATGCAGTCGGTCTGGGTCTCCCCCAGGCTAACAGACTCACATGCTTGTCTCTTAGCCTCACTGCTTTTAACTGCATAAGTACATGGTACTGCCTCATCCAAATACTTCCCTCTCAGGACATATGCAGGATGGTAGTTCCATACCCCTGTTGTCTCAAGACAACCCACTGTTGGCATTTTATCTTTCCCACTTACTGGCTCCCTCACCTTTGGTTCCCCACCTTGCCTCCATGGACACCTGTATGCCACATGGCCCCAATGGTCGTATTCAAAACATTTAACCCAAGCTCCTAGACATGTACCTGGACTAGTGGCTTCCCCTGCTACTGGCGGATTCTGTTGGGGCAGTCTGTGTTGCCCACCATGGGTTCCTTTAGTCCCATGAGCAGTACTGGGGGTCCTTTTCCTGTGCAGGGCTGCCCTGCTTGCTAGGTATAGGTCTCCCTTCTTCCCCAACTCCTCTGAAGTAACACACTGTCTATCAGCTAACCAGATCCTCATGTCCTCAGGCAAAGCGTTAAGGGCCTCTTCCCTTACCAAAAGGTCTGCCAGCCCTTCAAAAGTGGTGACCTGACATCCACTCACCCAGCTATGAAAATAAGTGCTCAGCTCAGCAACATATTCACATACATTTTCATCTGCCTTGCGTCTATGCTCATGAAACTTTTTCCTATACATTTCAGGTGTTAGCTTAAAACATTCTAATAAATGTCTTTTTACAGCAGTATAATCAAAATAGTCAGTGACATGCATTATTGCTAAAGAAGTTACAGCTTTACCATGGAGTACGAGGGTCAGGAACCATACCCAGAGTCCTTGGTCAACTTCATACTATTTACATACCCACTCAAACATATGAATGAAGCTATAAAAATTATCCCCCCTCTTTAAACTGTGGAAGAAATTTACTGACCTTTTGTGCTTCTGGGGTCTAGTTACTCCCTTCCCTATTACCTCCATGACTCTGGTGAAGAGTCAGCATTTCCCTCTCATGCCTTCTCTGCTGTTCATTTTCCTCAGCTTGTAGACTCATTTTCTCAGCTGCTTCTAGTTCCATACGCTTGGCCTCCAACTCAAGTCTCTTTAGCACCAGCTGGATTTTAAGTCCACTGCAGAAAGGTTGAGCTGTCCATTTTCCGAGGATATTGTATCTCAACTGCCAGACTGATTGTCCTTCAGGCTGCTGTTTTCTGATGCAGCTGTAGCCAAGGCTGCAATCAGGTCTGCTTTAGTCAGGTTTCCATGCACCATTCCCCTAGCTTGGCATATCTCTGCAAGCTGGCTCATTGTCAGCTTTCCATACTCTTCTGATATGCTGCCTGCTCACCCTAACACTAAGCTAACAAAAGAAATAAAATAATTATCTGAACTCTGCATTTTAGAGTACAAAACACTTTTAGAGATCACTGTACATAAGCTACAGGAATTCGCTCTACCCACACCACTACAAGCCAATTAGTATGTGAAGTAGATCCCACCACTGCCACCACTTGTGATGACTGGGCCCTGGCCCAGCAATTGAGGAGCCTCAATCCTCATGACTAACACCAGGGAGGTCGTCTCCTAGAAGAGGAAAGGATAACTAATACACACAGTAAAGTCCAATTTCTCTTAAGTGCACACAGAGATCATAGTCAGTCTGTGGCTGGTTGCTCCCTTGCTCACCAGGTCCCCAAAAAGACTCACCACTGGCAAAGCTATAGGGTCCAGGTCTCAGCCTAACTGGGCAAGCTAAAATCTCCAGTACCCTCTCTGTCCAACTAGTGCTTCGTGTCCCTGCCAAGTAGCTGACACAACACACACACACTTCGAGATAAGTATTTATGCAACTTCACAGACTCTCCTGGAAAAGGCTGACACAGATTCTCCAACTGTGCCCCTTTACCCAGACTATATGGTAGTAATTACTGCCACCACCCAGTTAATAATATCAGCTACTAAAAGGCCCTTAAAAGGGTGTCCAGTTATTACTGTGCAATATTAATATCCAATGGTAGTATAACTAACAGTCAATGCTTACTTTAGAATGGCCTATTACAATAACCTCTATAAATATGCAATGTACTCTAGAGCTTATCTCTACATAAATCAGCCACAGGTAGAAGGTTTTAAAAATATTTAATAATAAATAATTATATCACAAGACCAAACTACTATACCACAGAGATATCTAAGAGTTCAGAGATCAAACAGAAACTTAAAATAATACAGTAGGACAGGTCTGATTTAAAAGAAAAATACCTAATTAAACTTTACTAGCTTTAACTATTCCTACAAGAAATCACAGTGCTAAAAACTTACATGTGAGCATAAGGCAGAGTGCTGATAAGTTAGATGTCCAAAGTCAAAATGCTTTCAGTCTCTTGTGAGAAATAGTATTTAAACATTACTAATAAATATGTCTCTAAGGCCCTCCCAAAATTACATCATTTTTGACACTTAGGTTTTTCCCAATATTCATATTGCATCATCTTAACACCTGGTCTGAGTTCTCAGGCCACAAACTGCAGTATTTAGCAATCTAACACCTACTCAGAAACTTACAGCAATACAAGACATTTCACATGTATATGCTAGCAGAAACCAGAGCAATAAGCACCTTCCACATCTAAATTCTAGTCATAAACTTTAGCCTTAAAACAATGGGCATGAAATCTTCATCCAGCCGCCCTGGTGCCAAATTCTAACATGAAAGGGTACAACATGCTTCACTGGGCCAGTAGAGTGCAATGCTGTCACATATTTTGCAGTTCCACATTTCACAATATTCTTTTACATTTAAGAAAACATGCCTGTATTTTACATTCATTTACAAATGCCAGAATTCTATATCAAATTCTATTTGACTAGGCTGGCAGCCTTCGCCCATCTCTCCCCAATAGTCACAACCAGTATAAGGTGGAAAGAGGGAGAGATCATAGAGAAAGACAGCTCTGGTTTTAGAGGCCTTTTGGGAATTCTACAAACAAATACACCAAGAACAGGAGAAGTACAAGAAACCCTTTGGAAGGTCACAGATGCAAGAGAGGGTACCAAGACGAAGGCATACAGAGGGAGAGACAATGCAAAAATCATGAAAGAGGAAATCAAAAATACCATTCTGGCAATGAAAGACAGAATGGTAGGGAGCTCAGAGCGATACCTGGTAGAGTTCTACAGCTGGCATGGGTAGGCTATATGGACAGTTATGAAGAAGAAATATGAAAGGATAAATGAAATAGGGAAATAAAAGACATAATAAAAAGAGCCAGTGTGGTAGTGATCCCAAAAAGGTGGGGGAACAAGATGAAGTAGGGGATTACAGAATGATTTCTAACAAAGACATCAGGGTAATGACCAAAGTGATAGCAAGATGCCTTGATGAGATTTTGCTGAGAATAAAACAAGAGGGATGGACTGGTTTTGTGAAAGGAAGAAGGGTAGAAATTAATTGGGGGACCCTAACAGAGTTTATGGACACAGAAAATGAAAAGGTGGGGACACAAACAGGAATGGTATTGCTTGACATACAAAACCCAAATTTACAATAAGCCAGACCAGAGGTAATGGTAAATCGAAGAGTTTCCAAGGCAAAACAGTAGAGAGGGGAAACAGAGAGAGGTGTCCTCCCTTCTCAGGGTTCTAGAAAAGCTGGCAAGTCAAATGATGAAAAAGTTGGCACAAATGGAGGGAAGAACAAGAGTACAAGCAGGGCTTTTAATGTATGTAGATGACTGCACACTTATGTCAGGGAATGTTGAGATGGCCACAGGGAAAATAAGGCCAGTTTTCAAAATGCTGGAATGGGCCTCAAGGCATAGATGCAACTAGAAAAACACAGTGGTGGCCAGGACAAGAAAATGAAAAGTGAAGGAATAAGTGGAACAAATTCAGGAGAGGGAATACCCCCTTATATTTAAGAGTATATGTGGGGCACACATTGAGTTATACAATGCAAAATAATTTGGAGAAGAGGAGAGAATAGTTATGTGGGATACTGAACAGAGGAGGACATATACGCAATTAAGTAGAATCAATGTGATTAGAATGATCATCTTACATATCCAAAATTTGGAACTCCCTGCCTTCATCCATTACCCTGGAATCTTCTCTATCCAAATTTAAAAAAAACTATCAAAAGCCATCTCAACAACAAATGGTTATATCCTTGCTCCACACCAGACCAGCTTCAGTCCTACTCCTTAAACACATAGCCTCCTGATAGGACTGCACAGTCTTATCAATACCACATTCAGATGCATGATGTGAGTCTAAATATTTAACATACTTTAATATTGTTTGTATATGTATTGATCATTCCATATGTCCTTGTCAATGAATTAAGAATGTGTGCTCATCTATATGGTCTGGTTGTATATACTAGAAACGTGTTAGAATACTTTGTTTGTATGTCTTGCATACAGGTTTCTTTGGAGCTTTTCTCCCCAGGCCTCCACTGAAAATGGACATGTATCCATATCCAGTTGGACTATCCCGGTTAACAAATGAAAAATAAAATAAATAAATAAATAAATAAATAAATATGATGCTCTCAGTTGCAAGTTGCATGGCATGTGCTAGGAAACCTGCCAATGGACCCAATGGAGACCAAACTACTGCAATTACAAAAATACTTGGAAGGGTAGATGGAGAAAGAGAAAGGAAGGATAAAGAAAGGGAAAGAGAAAGGTCTCAAAGTTCAAGCTAAGTCTGAGCAGGAAAAAAGGGGATTGAGGACTCCCACCCATACCCATGCAGGCCTTAGGAAATAACCTACTTAGCTGGATACAGAAAAAGGGGGAGTTCAAAAGACAAGAGAAGAGAGATAAATAGAATGGTGGGAAAAATATAAAACAATAAATTAGAAGGCACTAAAAATATGAAGGAACACGACAAGGGGAAAATGGAAGGAAAACAAAATAATGTTTCTTCATGTCAATGAAAAGAAGGGGCAAGAGAACAAACAGTATTCAAAACTCAATAGGAATTTCAGTTAACACAAAATGAGTGATAGATATATACCAGATTGAAAGAAAACTGACTGGATAATACAGAAGAAACAGAAACCCAATAAAGAAAACAAGGGAAAGGAACTTTCCTTGCAAAAATGAAAAAAAAAAAAACAGCAGTAAGGTAACAGCAAAATAATTTATTAAGACTTGAGGGGAAAAGCAGAGGAAGACAAAGAAAGAAATAAAGAAAAGACAGGATAAGGAAGAAGTGTGGCAGACTGTTGAAGCTGAATGGCAAAAGGTCCTAAAATTAACATCAGAGATGCACAAAACACATGTACTGGGAGACTAGATATTAAGAGTGTTACACAAATGTCTTCTCACACCAAAAAGATTATACAAGGAAAACACACTCAAAATACATGACAGAAGAGGCAGGTATGAAACATATATTCCGGGAGAGTACCTGGGCACAAAGCATCTGGACAGAGACTCTGAAAATCTGGAAGAAGATACGTGGAAGAGAGCGACAAAATTCCTGGGAATTTTGCATGTGGGGTATAAGAAATGAACAGGGAGGGTTGTCAGGAAAATCAACTGTGGGGGAATAAGATTAATCGCTAAAGAGGTGAGGAGTGTAATTGCTAGAAAATAAAAAAGAAAGGGCAGATGCCAGAAAGGGGAGCTGTACAGGAAATTTCTAGACATCATAAGTAAAAAGCAAAGAAAATAAGAGAGGTCGGAGATAAAGAAATGGGAAGAAAGTAAGATAGTAAAAAGTTATTTCCAGTCAAAGGAGGAGGGGAGGAGTAACTACAATAGTAATGAGAGACAGCAAACCACTGCTATAAAATGAAAAAGTGCAACGCACATGAGGACTCCATGGTGTGCAATTGTGAATGTTTGTGAAAAATAAAGTAAAAAAAATAGAGAGCAGGCAGAAATAAATTAACGTTCTGTAACAGTAATGGCTTTAAAAGCTGTCAGACACTTATTTTGCCACGTTTTCAATTTATAAGTGTGGCAAAATGAAGTGTCTTAATACTTTTTAAAAGCTGTTGCATCATCTGCCACTGTAATTTGCCAGCTGGCAGTCTCTGTAGTCAGCCCTAGTGTGACGCCTGATCTTAACAGTGCTTTGGTGTCACTTTGCAAAGTTTTGCTAAGTGCCCTTAAGAGCAGTTCAGGTTAGGTCTCATGCTACTAGAACATTTAATAATTTTATTTTTTTTCGAATTTCAGAACATAGTCAATGCACCCCATACACTACAAAATTTTACATGTCTCCCACAGTGTGTGTTGGTCTTTATGCCAAACTGAGCCCATTTTAACGCAGCAAACTATCTTAATCTAAGCCCTGCTTTTGTACAGAAGGGACTTCACTATAGTAGTAGGTCCCACTAGTTTGAACATCGAGGAGACTGTTTTATGAAGTGACTCTATGACTACCTTTTTTAAGTCTCTTAGACATCTGCATGGCATGCTCACTCTTTCTGAAACTGGAAATACCACTGCTCTGGAACAGACTCCCCCATCCACATAAAACAAAGTTCAGCCCTCTCCATATTCAACTGCATATCAGATCTATGGATGGGAGACAGAAAATGTACTCAAAGACTGGCCCCTGTACTACTAATGGACACAGGCAACTCCTAAATACTTTATCCTTTTCATGGTCTCCCTTACATTATCTATGGTATGATCCCGGTTATTCTCATTAGGGGTAATATATAACTATCGACCATGGGATGGGTTAGGCCAATCTATAACCAAACAGGATGGGTTAAGCTGAGCACAAAAAGGGAAACTGGCTAGGCTTAAAATGGCCTGTAAGTGCAGCTAGCCTAGTACTTACTGAACATATGACTGATTGAAGTATTTGTAGAAAACATTATCTGAAAATGAGAGGGTGAACAACTGGTGCTACTAGCACTGGCCGTAAAGATCACTAGTTTCAAAAGTGTGTTTTTTTTGAATATCCCATTTAAGAAGAGTGTCCCTTGAATAGTGAAGAAGACTGTATCCAAGATATGTGTGATATACATACTGTTTACTGCCATGATGCCATCATTTACTGTATCCTCATAAAATATCTTGAAACAACCCAGAGATGATGGAGAATCTGACAGTCGGGATTAATGCCAGGGTTTTCAGTCAACTCAGATAACACCTCCTGGTTGTCAGCCCCAGACAAAGTAATGTGCTGCACAACCTCAGGATTATCTGATGAGACTTCGTGCAAACAAAATGGAAGTGGGTCTAAGCTGTTCCCAGTAAGAAACTCCCTGTCTGCTGACATCGTCTGACGGGGTTAAGGAATAAAAGTTTCCAGTTTTTATATTGAAGAATGACAGGGCATATGTGTTTTGCATCAGCTATGCATTGACAACCCAGAAACTGCTGTTGTAAGTATGCCTGTGTTAAACTGAGCTGACCTCACTAGCATTACTACAAATATGCAGTAATTTCAGAGGCAGTGTTATGATAAGAGTGCTTCCTCTTCCTCAGGTGAATCATGTTTATCAGACAATGCAAACAGTGACTCGCTAGCTTTAACAAAGAAGAGCCCCTGTCTGCAAATATGTCTTCACAATAGCTTCAGTCTTTCTTCTGTGTCATTTAAACACAACATCCTTTAAAATAAAAATAATAATAATAATTGTCATACTGCCTGCCCAGCTATTTGGCATTTTGTAAATAATTATATGTCAATTGTGAATAATGATATGATTTATACAGAACTGTATGTTATGTACTGAGCTAAAATGTAACCACAGCATGCCCTGCTGGCTTAGAACAGAAATGTGTATAAACATTTGCAATTGTGTAAATGTATATACTAACAGTGGCAAGTGGGACATAAAAGGTTAACTTGCAAAACTTCAAGAAAATAAGTTGAAATTAAATTGCTTTATGATTGTGCCATAAACGTTATCTTTCAGTTTCAGTCAACAGGAGACATGATGTCTACACTAGGGTACTCTCTGTGTTGTTTTGTAAGTGTTTTATTGTTTTATGTCCTCTAGCAGGTGCAAACATCTGAAAGCTACATATTTTTACCGAGAACTGCTAAATTCTGTTAGTTTATGACAAAAGGGGTTTAGCTTGGAAACTGAAGTCAGGTGACAAAAAGTTATTTCATCCAAGCTAACCCAGCAGTAATATTTGATATTAATTTAAGAACTCTCTCAGAGAGAGAGAGACTGTGCATTTTGTATTTGTCTTTTGATCTGACAACATCCACTCATCACCACCTTCTGAACTTCTGCCTGCTTCGTGCTCTTGTAAGAAAGTTTTTAGCGCATAGTAACTCTTAGATTCAGACAGGAATATAGTAAAGTATAGCTTAGATGTTTTCTTTATTTATTTGAGACTGTCCTGTAATGGTGTTTTAAATACTTTCTGTGATTTTGAACTGTGAAGTTACTGTGTTGAATTACTGAGTATTGTCTTG